>NW_026605430.1:0-31390 GCF_945859685.1 Eupeodes corollae
TTTTGCCCATAACTTGTTGTAGAGTTGGTCTTATTCAAAGATAGGCACACCAATGGAAAGGGAATGATTCCTAGATCACAATCCTGAAATTTCAGCCATCTAGGTGGTCTAGATCAAGAAATATTGGAGTTCAAAAATTGTCCATTAGGTGCCGACTTTGATACCTTTTAGATGCGTTTTAAGCGAGATATTCGCATTTAAAGTCCGAACATGGATTTTTGCCCATAACTTGTTGTAGAGTTGGTCTTATTCAAAGATAGGCACACCAATGGAAAGGGAATGATTCCTAGATCACAATCCTGAAATTTCAGCCATCTAGGTGGTCTAGATCAAGAAATATTGGAGTTCAAAAATTGTCCATTAGGTGCCGACTTTGATACCTTTTAGATGCGTTTTAAGCGAGATATTCGCATTTAAAGTTTGGACATGGATTTTTGCCCATAACTTGTTGTAGAGTTGGTCTTATTCAAAGATAGGCACACCAATGGAAAGGGAATGATTCCTAGATCACAATCCTGAAATTTCAGCCATCTAGGTGGTCTAGATCAAGAAATATTGGAGTTCAAAAATTGTCCATTAGGTGCCGACTTTGATACCTTTTAGATGCGTTTTAAGCGAGATATTCGCATTTAAAGTCCGAACATGGATTTTTGCCCATAACTTGTTGTAGAGTTGGTCTTATTCAAAGATAGGCACACCAATGGAAAGGGAATGATTACTAGATCACAATCCTGAAATTTCAGCCATCTAGGTGGTCTAGATCAAGAAATATTGGAGTTCAAAAATTGTCCATTAGGTGCCGACTTTGATACCTTTTAGATGCGTTTTAAGCGAGATATTCGCATTTAAAGTTTGGACATGGATTTTTGCCCATAACTTGTTGTAGAGTTGGTCTTATTCAAAGATAGGCACACCAATGGAAAGGGAATGATTCCTAGATCACAATCCTGAAATTTCAGCCATCTAGGTGGTCTAGATCAAGAAATATTGGAGTTCAAAAATTGTCCATTAGGTGCCGACTTTGATATCTTTTAGATGCGTTTTAAGCGAGATATTCGCATTTAAAGTTTGGACATGAATTTTTGCCCATAACTTGTTGTAGAGTTGGTCTTATTCAAAAATAGGCACACCAATGGAAAGGGAATGATTCCTAGATCACAATCCTGAAATTTCAGCCATCTAGGTGGTCTAGATCAAGAAATATTGGAGTTCAAAAATTGTCCATTAGGTGCCGACTTTGATACCTTTTAGATGCGTTTTAAGCGAGATATTCGCATTTAAAGTTTGGACATGGATTTTTGCCCATAAACTTGTTGTAGAGTTGGTCTTATTCAAAGATAGGCACACCAATGGAAAGGGAATGATTCCTAGATCACAATCCTGAAATTTCAGCCATCTAGGTGGTCTAGATCAAGAAATATTGGAGTTCAAAAATTGTCCATTAGGTGCCGACTTTGATACCTTTTAGATGCGTTTTAAGCGAGATATTCGCATTTAAAGTCCGAACATGGATTTTTGCCCATAACTTGTTGTAGAGTTGGTCTTATTCAAAGATAGGCACACCAATGGAAAGGGAATGATTCCTAGATCACAATCCTGAAATTTCAGCCATCTAGGTGGTCTAGATCAAGAAATATTGGAGTTCAAAAATTGTCCATTAGGTGCCGACTTTGATACCTTTTAGATGCGTTTTAAGCGAGATATTCGCATTTAAAGTTTGGACATGGATTTTTGCCCATAACTTGTTGTAGAGTTGGTCTTATTCAAAGATAGGCACACCAATGGAAAGGGAATGATTCCTAGATCACAATCCTGAAATTTCAGCCATCTAGGTGGTCTAGATCAAGAAATATTGGAGTTCAAAAATTGTCCATTAGGTGCCGACTTTGATACCTTTTAGATGCGTTTTAAGCGAGATATTCGCATTTAAAGTTTGGACATGGATTTTTGCCCATAACTTGTTGTAGAGTTGGTCTTATTCAAAGATAGGCACACCAATGGAAAGGGAATGATTCCTAGATCACAATCCTGAAATTTCAGCCATCTAGGTGGTCTAGATCAAGAAATATTGGAGTTCAAAAATTGTCCATTAGGTGCCGACTTTGATATCTTTTAGATGCGTTTTAAGCGAGATATTCGCATTTAAAGTTTGGACATGAATTTTTGCCCATAACTTGTTGTAGAGTTGGTCTTATTCAAAAATAGGCACACCAATGGAAAGGGAATGATTCCTAGATCACAATCCTGAAATTTCAGCCATCTAGGTGGTCTAGATCAAGAAATATTGGAGTTCAAAAATTGTCTATTAGGTGCCGACTTTGATACCTTTTAGATGCGTTTTAAGCGAGATATTCGCATTTAAAGTTTGGACATGGATTTTTGCCCATAACTTGTTGTAGAGTTGGTCTTATTCAAAGATAGGCACACCAATGGAAAGGGAATGATTACTAGATCACAATCCTGAAATTTCAGCCATCTAGGTGGTCTAGATCAAGAAATATTGGAGTTCAAAAATTGTCCATTAGGTGCCGACTTTGATAGCTTTTAGATGCGTTTTAAGCGAGATATTCGCATTTAAAGTTTGGACATGGATTTTTGCCCATAACTTGTTGTAGAGTTGGTCTTATTCAAAGATAGGCACACCAATGGAAAGGGAATGATTCCTAGATCACAATCCTGAAATTTCAGCCATCTAGGTGGTCTAGATCAAGAAATATTGGAGTTCAAAAATTGTCCATTAGGTGCCGACTTTGATACCTTTTAGATGCGTTTTAAGCGAGATATTCGCATTTAAAGTTTGGACATGGATTTTTGCCCATAACTTGTTGTAGAGTTGGTCTTATTCAAAGATAGGCACACCAATGGAAAGGGAATGATTCCTAGATCACAATCCTGAAATTTCAGCCATCTAGGTGGTCTAGATCAAGAAATATTGGAGTTCAAAAATTGTCCATTAGGTGCCGACTTTGATACCTTTTAGATGCGTTTTAAGCGAGATATTCGCATTTAAAGTTTGGACATGGATTTTTGCCCATAACTTGTTGTAGAGTTGGTCTTATTCAAAGATAGGCACACCAATGGAAAGGGAATGATTCCTAGATCACAATCCTGAAATTTCAGCCATCTAGGTGGTCTAGATCAAGAAATATTGGAGTTCAAAAATTGTCCATTAGGTGCCGACTTTGATACCTTTTAGATGCGTTTTAAGCGAGATATTCGCATTTAAAGTTTGGACATGGATTTTTGCCCATAATTTGTTGTAGAGTTGGTCTTATTCAAAGATAGGCACACCAATGGAAAGGGAATGATTCCTAGATCACAATCCTGAAATTTCAGCCATCTAGGTGGTCTAGATCAAGAAATATTGGAGTTCAAAAATTGTCCATTAGGTGCCGACTTTGATACCTTTTAGATGCGTTTTAAGCGAGATATTCGCATTTAAAGTTTGGACATGGATTTTTGCCCATAACTTGTTGTAGAGTTGGTCTTATTCAAAGATAGGCACACCAATGGAAAGGGAATGATTCCTAGATCACAATCCTGAAATTTCAGCCATCTAGGTGGTCTAGATCAAGAAATATTGGAGTTCAAAAATTGTCCATTAGGTGCCGACTTTGATACCTTTTAGATGCGTTTTAAGCGAGATATTCGCATTTAAAGTTTGGACATGGATTTTTGCCCATAACTTGTTGTAGAGTTGGTCTTATTCAAAGATAGGCACACCAATGGAAAGGGAATGATTCCTAGATCACAATCCTGAAATTTCAGCCATCTAGGTGGTCTAGATCAAGAAATATTGGAGTTCAAAAATTGTCCATTAGGTGCCGACTTTGATACCTTTTAGATGCGTTTTAAGCGAGATATTCGCATTTAAAGTTTGGACATGGATTTTTGCCCATAACTTGTTGTAGAGTTGGTCTTATTCAAAGATAGGCACACCAATGGAAAGGGAATGATTCCTAGATCACAATCCTGAAATTTCAGCCATCTAGGTGGTCTAGATCAAGAAATATTGGAGTTCAAAAATTGTCCATTAGGTGCCGACTTTGATACCTTTTAGATGCGTTTTAAGCGAGATATTCGCATTTAAAGTTTGGACATGAATTTTTGCCCATAACTTGTTGTAGAGTTGGTCTTATTCAAAAATAGGCACACCAATGGAAAGGGAATGATTCCTAGATCACAATCCTGAAATTTCAGCCATCTAGGTGGTCTAGATCAAGAAATAATGGAGTTCAAAAATTGTCCATTAGGTGCCGACTTTGATACCTTTTAGATGCGTTTTAAGCGAGATATTCGCATTTAAAGTTTGGACATGGATTTTTGCCCATAACTTGTTGTAGAGTTGGTCTTATTCAAAGATAGGCACACCAATGGAAAGGGAATGATTCCTAGATCACAATCCTGAAATTTCAGCCATCTAGGTGGTCTAGATCAAGAAATATTGGAGTTCAAAAATTGTCCATTAGGTGCCGACTTTGATACCTTTTAGATGCGTTTTAAGCGAGATATTCGCATTTAAAGTTTGGACATGGATTTTTGCCCATAACTTGTTGTAGAGTTGGTCTTATTCAAAGATAGGCACACCAATGGAAAGGGAATGATTCCTAGATCACAATCCTGAAATTTCAGCCATCTAGGTGGTCTAGATCAAGAAATATTGGAGTTCAAAAATTGTCCATTAGGTGCCGACTTTGATACCTTTTAGATGCGTTTTAAGCGAGATATTCGCATTTAAAGTTTGGACATGGATTTTTGCCCATAACTTGTTGTAGAGTTGGTCTTATTCAAAGATAGGCACACCAATGGAAAGGGAATGATTCCTAGATCACAATCCTGAAATTTCAGCCATCTAGGTGGTCTAGATCAAGAAATATTGGAGTTCAAAAATTGTCCATTAGGTGCCGACTTTGATACCTTTTAGATGCGTTTTAAGCGAGATATTCGCATTTAAAGTTTGGACATGGATTTTTGCCCATAACTTGTTGTAGAGTTGGTCTTATTCAAAGATAGGCACACCAATGGAAAGGGAATGATTCCTAGATCACAATCCTGAAATTTCAGCCATCTATGTAGGTGGTCTAAATCAAGAAATATTGGAGTTCAAAAATTGTCCATTAGGTGCCGACTTTGATACCTTTTAGATGCGTTTTAAGCGAGATATTCGCATTTAAAGTTTGGACATGGATTTTTGCCCATAACTTGTTGTAGAGTTGGTCTTATTCAAAGATAGGCACACCAATGGAAAGGGAATGATTCCTAGATCACAATCCTGAAATTTCAGCCATCTAGGTGGTCTAGATCAAGAAATATTGGAGTTCAAAAATTGTCCATTAGGTGCCGACTTTGATACCTTTTAGATGCGTTTTAAGCGAGATATTCGCATTTAAAGTTTGGACATGGATTTTTGCCCATAACTTGTTGTAGAGTTGGTCTTATTCAAAGATAGGCACACCAATGGAAAGGGAATGATTCCTAGATCACAATCCTGAAATTTCAGCCATCTAGGTGGTCTAGATCAAGAAATATTGGAGTTCAAAAATTGTCCATTAGGTGCCGACTTTGATACCTTTTAGATGCGTTTTAAGCGAGATATTCGCATTTAAAGTTTGGACATGGATTTTTGCCCATAAATTGTTGTAGAGTTGGTCTTATTCAAAGATAGGCACACCAATGGAAAGGGAATGATTCCTAGATCACAATCCTGAAATTTCAGCCATCTAGGTGGTCTAGATCAAGAAATATTGGAGTTCAAAAATTGTCCATTAGGTGCCGACTTTGATACCTTTTAGATGCGTTTTAAGCGAGATATTCGCATTTAAAGTTTGGACATGGATTTTTGCCCATAACTTGTTGTAGAGTTGGTCTTATTCAAAGATAGGCACACCAATGGAAAGGGAATGATTCCTAGATCACAATCCTGAAATTTCAGCCATCTATGTAGGTGGTCTAAATCAAGAAATATTGGAGTTCAAAAATTGTCCATTAGGTGCCGACTTTGATACCTTTTAGATGCGTTTTAATCGAGATATTCGCATTTAAAGTTTGGACATGGATTTTTGCCCATAACTTGTTGTAGAGTTGGTCTTATTCAAAGATAGGCACACCAATGGAAAGGGAATGATTCCTAGATCACAATCCTGAAATTTCAGCCATCTATGTAGGTGGTCTAAATCAAGAAATATTGGAGTTCAAAAATTGTCCATTAGGTGCCGACTTTGATACCTTTTAGATGCGTTTTAAGCGAGATATTCGCATTTAATGTTTGGACATGGATTTTTGCCCATAACTTGTTGTAGAGTTGGTCTTATTCAAAGATAGGCACACCAATGGAAAGGGAATGATTCCTAGATCACAATCCTGAAATTTCAGCCATCTAGGTGGTCTAGATCAAGAAATATTGGAGTTCAAAAATTGTCCATTAGGTGCCGACTTTGATACCTTTTAGATGCGTTTTAAGCGAGATATTCGCATTTAAAGTTTGGACATGGATTTTTGCCCATAACTTGTTGTAGAGTTGGTCTTATTCAAAGATAGGCACACTAATGGAAAGGGAATGATTCCTAGATCACAATCCTGAAATTTCAGCCATCTAGGTGGTCTAGATCAAGAAATATTGGAGTTCAAAAATTGTCCACTAGGTGCCGACTTTGATATCTTTTAGATGCGTTTTAAGCGAGATATTCGCATTTAAAGTTTGGACATGGATTTTTGCCCATAACTTGTTGTAGAGTTGGTCTTATTCAAAGATAGGCACACCAATGGAAAGGGAATGATTCCTAGATCACAATCCTGAAATTTCAGCCATCTAGGTGGTCTAGATCAAGAAATATTGGAGTTCAAAAATTGTCCATTAGGTGCCGACTTTGATACCTTTTAGATGCGTTTTAAGCGAGATATTCGCATTTAAAGTTTGGACATGGATTTTTGCCCATAACTTGTTGTAGAGTTGGTCTTATTCAAAGATAGGCACACCAATGGAAAGGGAATGATTCCTAGATCACAATCCTGAAATTTCAGCCATCTAGGTGGTCTAGATCAAGAAATATTGGAGTTCAAAAATTGTCCATTAGGTGCCGACTTTGATACCTTTTAGATGCGTTTTAAGCGAGATATTCGCATTTAAAGTTTGGACATGGATTTTTGCCCATAACTTGTTGTAGAGTTGGTCTTATTCAAAGATAGGCACACCAATGGAAAGGGAATGATTCCTAGATCACAATCCTGAAATTTCAGCCATCTAGGTGGTCTAGATCAAGAAATATTGGAGTTCAAAAATTGTCCATTAGGTGCCGACTTTGATACCTTTTAGATGCGTTTTAAGCGAGATATTCGCATTTAAAGTTTGGACATGGATTTTTGCCCATAACTTGTTGTAGAGTTGGTCTTATTCAAAGATAGACACACCAATGGAAAGGGAATGATTCCTAGATCACAATCCTGAAATTTCAGCCATCTAGGTGGTCTAGATCAAGAAATATTGGAGTTCAAAAATTGTCCATTAGGTGCCGACTTTAATACCTTTTAGATGCGTTTTAAGCGAGATATTCGCATTTAAAGTTTGGACATGGATTTTTGCCCATAACTTGTTGTAGAGCTGGTCTTATTCAAAGATAGGCACACCAATGGAAAGGGAATGATTCCTAGATCACAATCCTGAAATTTCAGCCATCTAGGTGGTCTAGATCAAGAAATATTGGAGTTCAAAAATTGTCCATTAGGTGCCGACTTTGATACCTTTTAGATGCGTTTTAAGCGAGATATTCGCATTTAAAGTTTGGACATGGATTTTTGCCCATAACTTGTTGTAGAGTTGGTCTTATTCAAAGATAGGCACACCAATGGAAAGGGAATGATTCCTAGATCACAATCCTGAAATTTCAGCCATCTAGGTGGTCTAGATCAAGAAATATTGGAGTTCAAAAATTGTCCATTAGGTGCCGACTTTGATACCTTTTAGATGCGTTTTAAGCGAGATATTCGCATTTAAAGTTTGGACATGGATTTTTGCCCATAACTTGTTGTAGAGTTGGTCTTATTCAAAGATAGGCACACCAATGGAAAGGGAATGATTCCTAGATCACAATCCTGAAATTTCAGCCATCTAGGTGGTCTAGATCAAGAAATATTGGAGTTCAAAAATTGTCCACTAGGTGCCGACTTTGATATCTTTTAGATGCGTTTTAAGCGAGATATTCGCATTTAAAGTTTGGACATGGATTTTTGCCCATAACTTGTTGTAGAGTTGGTCTTATTCAAAGATAGGCACACCAATGGAAAGGGAATGATTACTAGATCACAATCCTGAAATTTCAGCCATCTAGGTGGTCTAGATCAAGAAATATTGGAGTTCAAAAATTGTCCATTAGGTGCCGACTTTGATACCTTTTAGATGCGTTTTAAGCGAGATATTCGCATTTAAAGTTTGGACATGGATTTTTGCCCATAACTTGTTGTAGAGTTGGTCTTATTCAAAGATAGGCACACCAATGGAAAGGGAATGATTCCTAGATCACAATCCTGAAATTTCAGCCATCTAGGTGGTCTAGATCAAGAAATATTGGAGTTCAAAAATTGTCCATTAGGTGCCGACTTTGATACCTTTTAGATGCGTTTTAAGCGAGATATTCGCATTTAAAGTTTGGACATGGATTTTTGCCCATAACTTGTTGTAGAGTTGGTCTTATTCAAAGATAGGCACACCAATGGAAAGGGAATGATTCCTAGATCACAATCCTGAAATTTCAGCCATCTAGGTGGTCTAGATCAAGAAATATTGGAGTTCAAAAATTGTCCATTAGGTGCCGACTTTGATACCTTTTAGATGCGTTTTAAGCGAGATATTCGCATTTAAAGTTTGGACATGGATTTTTGCCCATAACTTGTTGTAGAGTTGGTCTTATTCAAAGATAGGCACACCAATGGAAAGGGAATGATTCCTAGATCACAATCCTGAAATTTCAGCCATCTAGGTGGTCTAGATCAAGAAATATTGGAGTTCAAAAATTGTCCATTAGGTGCCGACTTTGATACCTTTTAGATGCGTTTTAAGCGAGATATTCGCATTTAAAGTTTGGACATGGATTTTTGCCCATAATTTGTTGTAGAGTTGGTCTTATTCAAAGATAGGCACACCAATGGAAAGGGAATGATTCCTAGATCACAATCCTGAAATTTCAGCCATCTAGGTGGTCTAGATCAAGAAATATTGGAGTTCAAAAATTGTCCATTAGGTGCCGACTTTGATACCTTTTAGATGCGTTTTAAGCGAGATATTCGCATTTAAAGTTTGGACATGGATTTTTGCCCATAACTTGTTGTAGAGTTGGTCTTATTCAAAGATAGGCACACCAATGGAAAGGGAATGATTCCTAGATCACAATCCTGAAATTTCAGCCATCTAGGTGGTCTAGATCAAGAAATATTGGAGTTCAAAAATTGTCCATTAGGTGCCGACTTTGATACCTTTTAGATGCGTTTTAAGCGAGATATTCGCATTTAAAGTTTGGACATGGATTTTTGCCCATAACTTGTTGTAGAGTTGGTCTTATTCAAAGATAGGCACACCAATGGAAAGGGAATGATTCCTAGATCACAATCCTGAAATTTCAGCCATCTAGGTGGTCTAGATCAAGAAATATTGGAGTTCAAAAATTGTCCATTAGGTGCCGACTTTGATACCTTTTAGATGCGTTTTAAGCGAGATATTCGCATTTAAAGTTTGGACATGGATTTTTGCCCATAACTTGTTGTAGAGTTGGTCTTATTCAAAGATAGGCACACCAATGGAAAGGGAATGATTCCTAGATCACAATCCTGAAATTTCAGCCATCTAGGTGGTCTAGATCAAGAAATATTGGAGTTCAAAAATTGTCCATTAGGTGCCGACTTTGATACCTTTTAGATGCGTTTTAAGCGAGATATTCGCATTTAAAGTTTGGACATGAATTTTTGCCCATAACTTGTTGTAGAGTTGGTCTTATTCAAAAATAGGCACACCAATGGAAAGGGAATGATTCCTAGATCACAATCCTGAAATTTCAGCCATCTAGGTGGTCTAGATCAAGAAATAATGGAGTTCAAAAATTGTCCATTAGGTGCCGACTTTGATACCTTTTAGATGCGTTTTAAGCGAGATATTCGCATTTAAAGTTTGGACATGGATTTTTGCCCATAACTTGTTGTAGAGTTGGTCTTATTCAAAGATAGGCACACCAATGGAAAGGGAATGATTCCTAGATCACAATCCTGAAATTTCAGCCATCTAGGTGGTCTAGATCAAGAAATATTGGAGTTCAAAAATTGTCCATTAGGTGCCGACTTTGATACCTTTTAGATGCGTTTTAAGCGAGATATTCGCATTTAAAGTTTGGACATGGATTTTTGCCCATAACTTGTTGTAGAGTTGGTCTTATTCAAAGATAGGCACACCAATGGAAAGGGAATGATTCCTAGATCACAATCCTGAAATTTCAGCCATCTAGGTGGTCTAGATCAAGAAATATTGGAGTTCAAAAATTGTCCATTAGGTGCCGACTTTGATACCTTTTAGATGCGTTTTAAGCGAGATATTCGCATTTAAAGTTTGGACATGGATTTTTGCCCATAACTTGTTGTAGAGTTGGTCTTATTCAAAGATAGGCACACCAATGGAAAGGGAATGATTCCTAGATCACAATCCTGAAATTTCAGCCATCTAGGTGGTCTAGATCAAGAAATATTGGAGTTCAAAAATTGTCCATTAGGTGCCGACTTTGATACCTTTTAGATGCGTTTTAAGCGAGATATTCGCATTTAAAGTTTGGACATGGATTTTTGCCCATAACTTGTTGTAGAGTTGGTCTTATTCAAAGATAGGCACACCAATGGAAAGGGAATGATTCCTAGATCACAATCCTGAAATTTCAGCCATCTATGTAGGTGGTCTAAATCAAGAAATATTGGAGTTCAAAAATTGTCCATTAGGTGCCGACTTTGATACCTTTTAGATGCGTTTTAAGCGAGATATTCGCATTTAAAGTTTGGACATGGATTTTTGCCCATAACTTGTTGTAGAGTTGGTCTTATTCAAAGATAGGCACACCAATGGAAAGGGAATGATTCCTAGATCACAATCCTGAAATTTCAGCCATCTAGGTGGTCTAGATCAAGAAATATTGGAGTTCAAAAATTGTCCATTAGGTGCCGACTTTGATACCTTTTAGATGCGTTTTAAGCGAGATATTCGCATTTAAAGTTTGGACATGGATTTTTGCCCATAACTTGTTGTAGAGTTGGTCTTATTCAAAGATAGGCACACCAATGGAAAGGGAATGATTCCTAGATCACAATCCTGAAATTTCAGCCATCTAGGTGGTCTAGATCAAGAAATATTGGAGTTCAAAAATTGTCCATTAGGTGCCGACTTTGATACCTTTTAGATGCGTTTTAAGCGAGATATTCGCATTTAAAGTTTGGACATGGATTTTTGCCCATAAATTGTTGTAGAGTTGGTCTTATTCAAAGATAGGCACACCAATGGAAAGGGAATGATTCCTAGATCACAATCCTGAAATTTCAGCCATCTAGGTGGTCTAGATCAAGAAATATTGGAGTTCAAAAATTGTCCATTAGGTGCCGACTTTGATACCTTTTAGATGCGTTTTAAGCGAGATATTCGCATTTAAAGTTTGGACATGGATTTTTGCCCATAACTTGTTGTAGAGTTGGTCTTATTCAAAGATAGGCACACCAATGGAAAGGGAATGATTCCTAGATCACAATCCTGAAATTTCAGCCATCTATGTAGGTGGTCTAAATCAAGAAATATTGGAGTTCAAAAATTGTCCATTAGGTGCCGACTTTGATACCTTTTAGATGCGTTTTAATCGAGATATTCGCATTTAAAGTTTGGACATGGATTTTTGCCCATAACTTGTTGTAGAGTTGGTCTTATTCAAAGATAGGCACACCAATGGAAAGGGAATGATTCCTAGATCACAATCCTGAAATTTCAGCCATCTATGTAGGTGGTCTAAATCAAGAAATATTGGAGTTCAAAAATTGTCCATTAGGTGCCGACTTTGATACCTTTTAGATGCGTTTTAAGCGAGATATTCGCATTTAATGTTTGGACATGGATTTTTGCCCATAACTTGTTGTAGAGTTGGTCTTATTCAAAGATAGGCACACCAATGGAAAGGGAATGATTCCTAGATCACAATCCTGAAATTTCAGCCATCTAGGTGGTCTAGATCAAGAAATATTGGAGTTCAAAAATTGTCCATTAGGTGCCGACTTTGATACCTTTTAGATGCGTTTTAAGCGAGATATTCGCATTTAAAGTTTGGACATGGATTTTTGCCCATAACTTGTTGTAGAGTTGGTCTTATTCAAAGATAGGCACACTAATGGAAAGGGAATGATTCCTAGATCACAATCCTGAAATTTCAGCCATCTAGGTGGTCTAGATCAAGAAATATTGGAGTTCAAAAATTGTCCACTAGGTGCCGACTTTGATATCTTTTAGATGCGTTTTAAGCGAGATATTCGCATTTAAAGTTTGGACATGGATTTTTGCCCATAACTTGTTGTAGAGTTGGTCTTATTCAAAGATAGGCACACCAATGGAAAGGGAATGATTCCTAGATCACAATCCTGAAATTTCAGCCATCTAGGTGGTCTAGATCAAGAAATATTGGAGTTCAAAAATTGTCCATTAGGTGCCGACTTTGATACCTTTTAGATGCGTTTTAAGCGAGATATTCGCATTTAAAGTTTGGACATGGATTTTTGCCCATAACTTGTTGTAGAGTTGGTCTTATTCAAAGATAGGCACACCAATGGAAAGGGAATGATTCCTAGATCACAATCCTGAAATTTCAGCCATCTAGGTGGTCTAGATCAAGAAATATTGGAGTTCAAAAATTGTCCATTAGGTGCCGACTTTGATACCTTTTAGATGCGTTTTAAGCGAGATATTCGCATTTAAAGTTTGGACATGGATTTTTGCCCATAACTTGTTGTAGAGTTGGTCTTATTCAAAGATAGGCACACCAATGGAAAGGGAATGATTCCTAGATCACAATCCTGAAATTTCAGCCATCTAGGTGGTCTAGATCAAGAAATATTGGAGTTCAAAAATTGTCCATTAGGTGCCGACTTTGATACCTTTTAGATGCGTTTTAAGCGAGATATTCGCATTTAAAGTTTGGACATGGATTTTTGCCCATAACTTGTTGTAGAGTTGGTCTTATTCAAAGATAGACACACCAATGGAAAGGGAATGATTCCTAGATCACAATCCTGAAATTTCAGCCATCTAGGTGGTCTAGATCAAGAAATATTGGAGTTCAAAAATTGTCCATTAGGTGCCGACTTTAATACCTTTTAGATGCGTTTTAAGCGAGATATTCGCATTTAAAGTTTGGACATGGATTTTTGCCCATAACTTGTTGTAGAGCTGGTCTTATTCAAAGATAGGCACACCAATGGAAAGGGAATGATTCCTAGATCACAATCCTGAAATTTCAGCCATCTAGGTGGTCTAGATCAAGAAATATTGGAGTTCAAAAATTGTCCATTAGGTGCCGACTTTGATACCTTTTAGATGCGTTTTAAGCGAGATATTCGCATTTAAAGTTTGGACATGGATTTTTGCCCATAACTTGTTGTAGAGTTGGTCTTATTCAAAGATAGGCACACCAATGGAAAGGGAATGATTCCTAGATCACAATCCTGAAATTTCAGCCATCTAGGTGGTCTAGATCAAGAAATATTGGAGTTCAAAAATTGTCCATTAGGTGCCGACTTTGATACCTTTTAGATGCGTTTTAAGCGAGATATTCGCATTTAAAGTTTGGACATGGATTTTTGCCCATAACTTGTTGTAGAGTTGGTCTTATTCAAAGATAGGCACACCAATGGAAAGGGAATGATTCCTAGATCACAATCCTGAAATTTCAGCCATCTAGGTGGTCTAGATCAAGAAATATTGGAGTTCAAAAATTGTCCATTAGGTGCCGACTTTGATACCTTTTAGATGCGTTTTAAGCGAGATATTCGCATTTAAAATTTGGACATGGATTTTTGCCCATAACTTGTTGTAGAGTTGGTCTTATTCAAAGATAGGCACACCAATGGAAAGGGAATGATTCCTAGATCACAATCCTGAAATTTCAGCCATCTAGGTGGTCTAGATCAAGAAATATTGGAGTTCAAAAATTGTCCATTAGGTGCCGACTTTGATACCTTTTAGATGCGTTTTAAGCGAGATATTCGCATTTAAAGTTTGGACATGGATTTTTGAACATAACTTGTTGTAGAGTTGGTCTTATTCAAAGATAGGCACACCAATGGAAAGGGAATGATTCCTAGATCACAATCCTGAAATTTCAGCCATATAAGTGGTCTAGATCAAGAAATATTGGAGTTCAAAAATTGTCCATTAGGTGCCGACTTTGATACCTTTTAGATGCGTTTTAAGCGAGATATTCGCATTTAAAGTTTGGACATGGATTTTTGCCCATAACTTGTTGTAGAGTTGGTCTTATTCAAAGATAGGCACACCAATGGAAAGGGAATGATTAATAGATCACAATCCTGAAATTTCAGCCATCTAGGTGGTCTAGATCAAGAAATATTGGAGTTCAAAAATTGTACATTAGGTGCCGACTTTGATACCTTTTAGATGCCTGAAATTTCAGCCATCTAGGTGGTCTAGATCAAGAAATATTGGAGTTCAAAAATTGTCCATTAGGTGCCGACTTTGATACCTTTTAGATGCCTGAAATTTCAGCAATCTAGGTGGTCTAGATCAAGAAATATTGGAGTTCAAAAATTGTCCATTAGGTGCCGACTTTGATACCTTTTAGATGCGTTTTAAGCGAGATATTCGCATTTAAAGTTTGGACATGGATTTTTGCCCATAACTTGTTGTAGAGTTGGTCTTATTCAAAGATAGGCACACCAATGGAAAGGGAATGATTCCTAGATCACAATCCTGAAATTTCAGCCATCTAGGTGGTCTAGATCAAGAAATATTGGAGTTCAAAAATTGTCCATTAGGTGCCGACTTTGATACCTTTTAGATGCGTTTTAAGCGAGATATTCGCATTTAAAGTTTGGACATGGATTTTTGCCCATAACTTGTTG
Organism: Eupeodes corollae; assembly: GCF_945859685.1. Taxonomy (NCBI): domain Eukaryota; kingdom Metazoa; phylum Arthropoda; class Insecta; order Diptera; family Syrphidae; genus Eupeodes; species Eupeodes corollae. The sequence goes on from NW_026605430.1 coordinate 15,133, forward strand.
TAGAGTTGGTCTTATTCAAAGATAGGCACACCAATGGAAAGGGAATAATTCCTAGATCACAATCCTGAAATTTCAGCCATCTAGGTGGTCTAGATCAAGAAATATTGGAGTTCAAAAATTGTCCATTAGGTGCCGACTTTGATACCTTTTAGATGCGTTTTAAGCGAGATATTCGCATTTAAAGTTTGGACATGGATTTTTGCCCATAACTTGTTGTAGAGTTGGTCTTATTCAAAGATAGGCACACCAATGGAAAGGGAATGATTCCTAGATCACAATCCTGAAATTTCAGCCATCTAGGTGGTCTAGATCAAGAAATATTGGAGTTCAAAAATTGTCCATTAGGTGCCGACTTTGATACCTTTTAGATGCGTTTTAAGCGAGATATTCGCATTTAAAGTTTGGACATGGATTTTTGTCCATAACTTGTTGTAGAGTTGGTCTTATTCAAAGATAGGCACACCAATGGAAAGGGAATGATTCCTAGATCACAGTCCTGAAATTTCAGCCATCTAGGTGGTCTAGATCAAGAAATATTGGAGTTCAAAAATTGTCCATTAGGTGCCGACTTTGATACCTTTTAGATGCGTTTTAAGCGAGATATTCGCATTTAAAGTTTGGACATGGATTTTTGCCCATAACTTGTTGTAGAGTTGGTCTTATTCAAAGATAGGCACACCAATGGAAAGGGAATGATTCCTAGATCACAATCCTAAAATTTCAGCCATCTAGGTGGTCTAGATCAAGAAATATTGGAGTTCAAAAATTGTCCATTAGGTGCCGACTTTGATACCTTTTAGATGCGTTTTAAGCGAGATATTCGCATTTAAAGTTTGGACATGGATTTTTGCCCATAACTTGTTGTAGAGTTGGTCTTATTCAAAGATAGGCACACCAATGGAAAGGGAATGATTCCTAGATCACAATCCTGAAATTTCAGCCATCTAGGTGGTCTAGATCAAGAAATATTGGAGTTCAAAAATTGTCCATTAGGTGCCGACTTTGATACCTTTTAGATGCGTTTTAAGCGAGATATTCGCATTTAAAGTTTGGACATGGATTTTTGCCCATAACTTGTTGTAGAGTTGGTCTTATTCAAAGATAGGCACACCAATGGAAAGGGAATGATTCCTAGATCACAATCCTGAAATTTCAGCCATCTAGGTGGTCTAGATCAAGAAATATTGGAGTTCAAAAATTGTCCATTAGGTGCCGACTTTGATACCTTTTAGATGCGTTTTAAGCGAGATATTCGCATTTAAAGTTTGGACATGGATTTTTGCCCATAACTTGTTGTAGAGTTGGTCTTATTCAAAGATAGGCACACCAATGGAAAGGGAATGATTCCTAGATTACAATCCTGAAATTTCAGCCATCTAGGTGGTCTAGATCAAGAAATATTGGAGTTCAAAAATTGTCCACTAGGTGCCGACTTTGATACCTTTTAGATGCGTTTTAAGCGAGATATTCGCATTTAAAGTTTGGAAATCGATTTTTGCCCATAACTTGTTGTAGAGTTGGTCTTATTCAAAGATAGGCACACCAATGGAAAGGGAATGATTCCTAGATCACAATCCTGAAATTTCAGCCATCTAGGTGGTCTAGATCAAGAAATATTGGAGTTCAAAAATTGTCCATTAGGTGCCGACTTTGATACCTTTTAGATGCGTTTTAAGCGAGATATTCGCATTTAAAGTTTGGACATGGATTTTTGCCCATAACTTGTTGTAGAGTTGGTCTTATTCAAAGATAGGCACACCAATGGAAAGGGAATGATTCCTAGATCACAATCCTGAAATTTCAGCCATCTACATAGGTGGTCTACATCAAGAAATATTGGAGTTCAAAAATTGTCCATTAGGTGCCGACTTTGATACCTTTTATTCAAAGATAGGCACACCAATGGAAAGGGAATGATTCCTAGATCACAATCCTGAAATTTCAGCCATCTAGGTGGTCTAGATCAAGAAATATTGGAGTTCAAAAATTGTCCATTAGGTGCCGACTTTGATACCTTTTAGATGCGTTTTAAGCGAGATATTCGAATTTAAAGTTTGGACATGGATTTTTGCCCATAACTTGTTGTAGAGTTGGTCTTATTCAAAGATAGGCACACCAATGGAAAGGGAATGATTCCTAGATCACAATCCTAAAATTTCAGCCATCTAGGTGGTCTAGATCAAGAAATATTGGAGTTCAAAAATTGTCCATTAGGTGCCGACTTTGATACCTTTTAGATGCGTTTTAAGCGAGATATTCGCATTTAAAGTTTGGACATGGATTTTTGCCCATAACTTGTTGTAGAGTTGGTCTTATTCAAAGATAGGCACACCAATGGAAAGGGAATGATTCCTAGATCACAATCCTGAAATTTCAGCCATCTAGGTGGTCTAGATCAAGAAATATTGGAGTTCAAAAATTGTCCATTAGGTGCCGACTTTGATACCTTTTAGATGCGTTTTAAGCGAGATATTCGCATTTAAAGTTTGGACATGGATTTTTGCCCATAACTTGTTGTAGAGTTGGTCTTATTCAAAGATAGGCACACCAATGGAAAGGGAATGATTCCTAGATCACAATCCTGAAATTTCAGCCATCTAGGTGGTCTAGATCAAGAAATATTGGAGTTCAAAAATTGTCCATTAGGTGCCGACTTTGATACCTTTTAGATGCGTTTTAAGCGAGATATTCGCATTTAAAGTTTGGACATGGATTTTTGCCCATAACTTGTTGTAGAGTTGGTCTTATTCAAAGATAGGCACACCAATGGAAAGGGAATGATTCCTAGATCACAATCCTGAAATTTCAGCCATCTAGGTGGTCTAGATCAAGAAATATTGGAGTTCAAAAATTGTCCACTAGGTGCCGACTTTGATACCTTTTAGATGCGTTTTAAGCGAGATATTCGCATTTAAAGTTTGGACATGGATTTTTGCCCATAACTTGTTGTAGAGTTGGTCTTATTCAAAGATAGGCACACCAATGGAAAGGGAATGATTCCTAGATCACAATCCTGAAATTTCAGCCATCTAGGTGGTCTAGATCAAGAAATATTGGAGTTCAAAAATTGTCCATTAGGTGCCGACTTTGATACCTTTTAGATGCGTTTTAAGCGAGATATTCGCATTTAAAGTTTGGACATGGATTTTTGCCCATAACTTGTTGTAGAGTTGGTCTTATTCAAAGATAGGCACACCAATGGAAAGGGAATGATTCCTAGATCACAATCCTGAAATTTCAGCCATCTAGGTGGTCTAGATCAAGAAATATTGGAGTTCAAAAATTGTCCATTAGGTGCCGACTTTGATACCTTTTAGATGCGTTTTAAGCGAGATATTCGCATTTAAAGTTTGGACATGGATTTTTGCCCATAACTTGTTGTAGAGTTGGTCTTATTCAAAGATAGGCACACCAATGGAAAGGGAATAATTCCTAGATCACAATCCTGAAATTTCAGCCATCTAGGTGGTCTAGATCAAGAAATATTGGAGTTCAAAAATTGTCCATTAGGTGCCGACTTTGATACCTTTTAGATGCGTTTTAAGCGAGATATTCGCATTTAAAGTTTGGACATGGATTTTTGCCCATAACTTGTTGTAGAGTTGGTCTTATTCAAAGATAGGCACACCAATGGAAAGGGAATGATTCCTAGATCACAATCCTGAAATTTCAGCCATCTAGGTGGTCTAGATCAAGAAATATTGGAGTTCAAAAATTGTCCATTAGGTGCCGACTTTGATACCTTTTAGATGCGTTTTAAGCGAGATATTCGCATTTAAAGTTTGGACATGGATTTTTGCCCATAACTTGTTGTAGAGTTGGTCTTATTCAAAGATAGGCACACCAATGGAAAGGGAATGATTCCTAGATCACAATCCTGAAATTTCAGCCATCTAGGTGGTCTAGATCAAGAAATATTGGAGTTCAAAAATTGTCCATTAGGTGCCGACTTTGATACCTTTTAGATGCGTTTTAAGCGAGATATTCGCATTTAAAGTTTGGACATGGATTTTTGCCCATAACTTGTTGTAGAGTTGGTCTTATTCAAAGATAGGCACACCAATGGAAAGGGAATGATTCCTAGATCACAATCCTGAAATTTCAGCCATCTAGGTGGTCTAGATCAAGAAATATTGGAGTTCAAAAATTGTCCATTAGGTGCCGACTTTGATACCTTTTAGATGCCTGAAATTTCAGCAATCTAGGTGGTCTAGATCAAGAAATATTGGAGTTCAAAAATTGTCCATTAGGTGCCGACTTTGATACCTTTTAGATGCGTTTTAAGCGAGATATTCGCATTTAAAGTTTGGACATGGATTTTTGCCCATAACTTGTTGTAGAGTTGGTCTTATTCAAAGATAGGCACACCAATGGAAAGGGAATGATTCCTAGATCACAATCCTGAAATTTCAGCCATCTAGGTGGTCTAGATCAAGAAATATTGGAGTTCAAAAATTGTCCATTAGGTGCCGACTTTGATACCTTTTAGATGCGTTTTAAGCGAGATATTCGCATTTAAAGTTTGGACATGGATTTTTGCCCATAACTTGTTGTAGAGTTGGTCTTATTCAAAGATAGGCACACCAATGGAAAGGGAATGATTCCTAGATCACAATCCTGAAATTTCAGCCATCTAGGTGGTCTAGATCAAGAAATATTAGAGTTCAAAAATTGTCCATTAGGTGCCGACTTTGATACCTTTTAGATGCGTTTTAAGCGAGATATTCGCATTTAAAGTTTGGACATGGATTTTTGCCCATAACTTGTTGTAGAGTTGGTCTTATTCAAAGATAGGCACACCAATGGAAAGGGAATGATTCCTAGATCACAATCCTGAAATTTCAGCCATCTAGGTGGTCTAGATCAAGAAATATTGGAGTTCAAAAATTGTCCATTAGGTGCCGACTTTGATACCTTTTAGATGCGTTTTAAGCGAGATATTCGCATTTAAAGTTTGGACATGGATTTTTGCCCATAACTTGTTGTAGAGTTGGTCTTATTCAAAGATAGGCACACCAATGGAAAGGGAATGATTCCTAGATCACAATCCTGAAATTTCAGCCATCTAGGTGGTCTAGATCAAGAAATATTGGAGTTCAAAAATTGTCCATTAGGTGCCGACTTTGATACCTTTTAGATGCGTTTTAAGCGAGATATTCGCATTTAAAGTTTGGACATGGATTTTTGCCCATAACTTGTTGTAGAGTTGGACTTATTCAAAGATAGGCACACCAATGGAAAGGGAATGATTACTAGATCACAATCCTGAAATTTCAGCCATCTAGGTGGTCTAGATCAAGAAATATTGGAGTTCAAAAATTGTCCATTAGGTGCCGACTTTGATACCTTTTAGATGCGTTTTAAGCGAGATATTCGCATTTAAAGTTTGGACATGGATTTTTGCCCATAACTTGCTGTAGAGTTGGTCTTATTCAAAGATAGGCACACCAATGGAAAGGGAATGATTCCTAGATCACAATCCTAAAATTTCAGCCATCTAGGTGGTCTAGATCAAGAAATATTGGAGTTCAAAAATTGTCCACTAGGTGCCGACTTTGATACCTTTTAGATGCGTTTTAAGCGAGATATTCGCATTTAAAGTTTGGACATGGATTTTTGCCCATAACTTGTTGTAGAGTTGGTCTTATTCAAAGATAGGCACACCAATGGAAAGGGAATGATTCCTAGATCACAATCCTGAAATTTCAGCCATCTAGGTGGTCTAGATCAAGAAATATTGGAGTTCAAAAATTGTCCATTAGGTGCCGACTTTGATACCTTTTAGATGCGTTTTAAGCGAGATATTCGCATTTAAAGTTTGGACATGGATTTTTGCCCATAACTTGTTGTAGAGTTGGTCTTATTCAAAGATAGGCACACCAATGGAAAGGGAATGATTCCTAGATCACAATCCTGAAATTTCAGCCATCTAGGTGGTCTAGATCAAGAAATATTGGAGTTCAAAAATTGTCCATTAGGTGCCGACTTTGATACCTTTTAGATGCGTTTTAAGCGAGATATTCGCATTTAAAGTTTGGACATGGATTTTTGCCCATAACTTGTTGTAGAGTTGGTCTTATTCAAAGATAGGCACACCAATGGAAAGGGAATGATTCCTAGATCACAATCCTGAAATTTCAGCCATCTAGGTGGTCTAGATCAAGAAATATTGGAGTTCAAAAATTGTCCATTAGGTGCCGACTTTGATACCTTTTAGATGCGTTTTAAGCGAGATATTCGCATTTAAAGTTTGGACATGGATTTTTGCCCATAACTTGTTGTAGAATTGGTCTTATTCAAAGATAGGCACACCAATGGAAAGGGAATGATTCCTAGATCACAATCCTGAAATTTCAGCCATCTGGGTGGTCTAGATCAAGAAATATTGGAGTTCAAAAATTGTCCATTAGGTGCCGACTTTGATACCTTTTAGATGCGTTTTAAGCGAGATATTCGCATTTAAAGTTTGGACATGGATTTTTGCCCATAACTTGTTGTAGAGTTGGTCTTATTCAAAGATAGGCACACCAATGGAAAGGGAATGATTCCTAGATCACAATCCTGAAATTTCAGCCATCTAGGTGGTCTAGATCAAGAAATATTGGAGTTCAAAAATTGTCCATTAGGTGCCGACTTTGATACCTTTTAGATGCGTTTTAAGCGAGATATTCGCATTTAAAGTTTGGACATGGATTTTTGCCCATAACTTGTTGTAGAGTTGGTCTTATTCAAAGATAGGCACACCAATGGAAAGGGAATGATTCCTAGATCACAATCCTGAAATTTCAGCCATCTAGGTGGTCTAGATCAAGAAATATTGGAGTTCAAAAATTGTCCATTAGGTGCCGACTTTGATACCTTTTAGATGCGTTTTAAGCGAGATATTCGCATTTAAAGTTTGGACATGGATTTTTGCCCATAACTTGTTGTAGAGTTGGTCTTATTCAAAGATAGGCACACCAATGGAAAGGGAATGATTCCTAGATCACAATCCTGAAATTTCAGCCATCTAGGTGGTCTAGATCAAGAAATATTGGAGTTCAAAAATTGTCCATTAGGTGCCGACTTTGATACCTTTTAGATGCGTTTTAAGCGAGATATTCGCATTTAAAGTTTGGACATGGATTTTTGCCCATAACTTGTTGTAGAGTTGGTCTTATTCAAAGATAGGCACACCAATGGAAAGGGAATGATTCCTAGATCACAATCCTGAAATTTCAGCCATCTAGGTGGTCTAGATCAAGAAATATTGGAGTTCAAAAATTGTCCATTAGGTGCCGACTTTGATACCTTTTAGATGCGTTTTAAGCGAGATATTCGCATTTAAAGTTTGGACATGGATTTTTGCCCATAACTTGTTGTAGAGTTGGTCTTATTCAAAGATAGGCACACCAATAGAAAGGGAATGATTCCTAGATTACAATCCTGAAATTTCAGCCATCTAGGTGGTCTAGATCAAGAAATATTGGAGTTCAAAAATTGTCCATTAGGTGCCGACTTTGATACCTTTTATTCAAAGATAGGCACACCAATGGAAAGGGAATGATTCCTAGATCACAATCCTGAAATTTCAGCCATCTAGGTGGTCTAGATCAAGAAATATTGGAGTTCAAAAATTGTCCATTAGGTGCCGACTTTGATACCTTTTAGATGCGTTTTAAGCGAGATATTCGAATTTAAAGTTTGGACATGGATTTTTGCCCATAACTTGTTGTAGAGTTGGTCTTATTCAAAGATAGGCACACCAATGGAAAGGGAATGATTCCTAGATCACAATCCTAAAATTTCAGCCATCTAGGTGGTCTAGATCAAGAAATATTGGAGTTCAAAAATTGTCCATTAGGTGCCGACTTTGATACCTTTTAGATGCGTTTTAAGCGAGATATTCGCATTTAAAGTTTGGACATGGATTTTTGCCCATAACTTGTTGTAGAGTTGGTCTTATTCAAAGATAGGCACACCAATGGAAAGGGAATGATTCCTAGATCACAATCCTGAAATTTCAGCCATCTAGGTGGTCTAGATCAAGAAATATTGGAGTTCAAAAATTGTCCATTAGGTGCCGACTTTGATACCTTTTAGATGCGTTTTAAGCGAGATATTCGCATTTAAAGTTTGGACATGGATTTTTGCCCATAACTTGTTGTAGAGTTGGTCTTATTCAAAGATAGGCACACCAATGGAAAGGGAATGATTCCTAGATCACAATCCTGAAATTTCAGCCATCTAGGTGGTCTAGATCAAGAAATATTGGAGTTCAAAAATTGTCCATTAGGTGCCGACTTTGATACCTTTTAGATGCGTTTTAAGCGAGATATTCGCATTTAAAGTTTGGACATGGATTTTTGCCCATAACTTGTTGTAGAGTTGGTCTTATTCAAAGATAGGCACACCAATGGAAAGGGAATGATTCCTAGATCACAATCCTGAAATTTCAGCCATCTAGGTGGTCTAGATCAAGAAATATTGGAGTTCAAAAATTGTCCGTTAGGTGCCGACTTTGATACATTTTAGATGCGTTTTAAGCGAGATATTCGCATTTAAAGTTTGGACATGGATTTTTGCCCATAACTTGTTGTAGAGTTGGTCTTATTCAAAGATAGGCACACCAATGGAAAGGGAATGATTCCTAGATCACAATCCTGAAATTTCAGCCATCTAGGTGGTCTAGATCAAGAAATATTGGAGTTCAAAAATTGTCCATTAGGTGCCGACTTTGATACCTTTTAGATGCGTTTTAAGCGAGATATTCGCATTTGAAGTTTGGACATGGATTTTTGCCCTGCTTGTTGTAGAGTTGGTCTTATTCAAAGATAGGCACACCAATGGAAAGGGAATGATTCCTAGATCACAATCCTGAAATTTCAGCCATCTAGGTGGTCTAGATCGAGAAATATTGGAGTTCAAAAATTGTCCATTAGGTGCCGACTTTGATACCTTTTAGATGCGTTTTAAGCGAGATATTCGCATTTAAAGTTTGGACATGGATTTTTGCCCATAACTTGTTGTAGAGTTGGTCTTATTCAAAGATAGGCACACCAATGGAAAGGGAATGATTCCTAGATCACAATCCTGAAATTTCAGCCATCTAGGTGGTCTAGATCAAGAAATATTGGAGTTCAAAAATTGTCCATTAGGTGCTGACTTTGATACCTTTTAGATGCGTTTTAAGCGAGATATTCGCATTTAAAGTTTGGACATGGATTTTTGCCCATAACTTGTTGTAGAGTTGGTCTTATTCAAAGATAGGCACACCAATGGAAAGGGAATGATTCCTAGATCACAATCCTGAAATTTCAGCCATCTAGGTGGTCTAGATCAAGAAATATTGGAGTTCAAAAATTGTCCATTAGGTGCCGACTTTGATACCTTTTAGATGCGTTTTAAGCGAGATATTCGCATTTAAAGTTTGGACATGGATTTTTGCCCATAACTTGTTGTAGAGTTGGTCTTATTCAAAGATAGGCACACCAATGGAAAGGGAATGATTCCTAGATCACAATCCTGAAATTTCAGCCATCTAGGTGGTCTAGATCAAGAAATATTGGAGTTCAAAAATTGTCCATTAGGTGCCGACTTTGATACCTTTTAGATGCGTTTTAAGCGAGATATTCGCATTTGAAGTTTGGACATGGATTTTTGCCCTGCTTGTTGTAGAGTTGGTCTTATTCAAAGATAGGCACACCAATGGAAAGGGAATGATTCCTAGATCACAATCCTGAAATTTCAGCCATCTAGGTGGTCTAGATCAAGAAATATTGGAGTTCAAAAATTGTCCACTAGGTGCCGACTTTGATACCTTTTAGATGCGTTTTAAGCGAGATATTCGCATTTAAAGTTTGGACATGGATTTTTGCCCATAACTTGTTGTAGAGTTGGTCTTATTCAAAGATAGGCACACCAATGGAAAGGGAATGATTCCTAGATCACAATCCTGAAATTTCAGCCATCTAGGTGGTCTAGATCAAGAAATATTGGAGTTCAAAAATTGTCCATTAGGTGCCGACTTTGATACCTTTTAGATGCGTTTTAAGCGAGATATTCGCATTTGAAGTTTGGACATGGATTTTTGCCCTGCTTGTTGTAGAGTTGGTCTTATTCAAAGATAGGCACACCAATGGAAAGGGAATGATTCCTAGATCACAATCCTGAAATTTCAGCCATCTAGGTGGTCTAGATCAAGAAATATTGGAGTTCAAAAATTGTCCACTAGGTGCCGACTTTGATACCTTTTAGATGCGTTTTAAGCGAGATATTCGCATTTAAAGTTTGGACATGGATTTTTGCCCATAACTTGTTGTAGAGTTGGTCTTATTCAAAGATAGGCACACCAATGGAAAGGGAATGATTCCTAGATCACAATTCTGAAATTTCAGCCATCTAGGTGGTCTAGATCAAGAAATATTGGAGTTAAAAAATTGTCCATTAGGTGCCGACTTTGATACCTTTTAGATGCGTTTTAAGCGAGATATTCGCATTTAAAGTTTGGACATGGATTTTTGCCCATAACTTGTTGTAGAGTTGGTCTTATTCAAAGATAGGCACACCAATGGAAAGGGAATGATTCCTAGATCACAATCCTGAAATTTCAGCCATCTAGGTGGTCTAGATCAAGAAATATTGGAGTTCAAAAATTGTCCATTAGGTGCCGACTTTGATACCTTTTAGATGCGTTTTAAGCGAGATATTCGCATTTAAAGTTTGGACATGGATTTTTTCCCATAACTTGTTGTAGAGTTGGTCTTATTCAAAGATAGGCACACCAATGGAAAGGGGATGATTCCTAGATCACAATCCTGAAATTTCAGCCATATTGGAGTTCAAAAATTGTCCATTAGGTGCCGACTTTGATACCTTTTAGATGCGTTTTAAGCGAGATATTCGCATTTAAAGTTTGGACATGGATTTTTGCCCATAACTTGTTGTAGAGTTGGTCTTATTCAAAGATAGGCACACCAATGGAAAGGGAATGATTCCTAGATCACAATCCTGAAATTTCAGCCATCTAGGTGGTCTAGATCAAGAAATATTGGAGTTCAAAAATTGTCCATTAGGTGCCGACTTTGATACCTTTTAGATGCGTTTTAAGCGAGATATTCGCATTTAAAGTTTGGACATGGATTTTTGCCCATAACTTGCTGTAGAGTTGGTCTTATTCAAAGATAGGCACACCAATGGAAAGGGAATGATTCCTAGATCACAATCCTGAAATTTCAGCCATCTAGGTGGTCTAGATCAAGAAATATTGGAGTTCAAAAATTGTCCATTAGGTGCCGACTTTGATACCTTTTAGATGCGTTTTAAGCGAGATATTCGCATTTAAAGTTTGGACATGGATTTTTGCCCATAACTTGTTGTAGAGTTGGTCTTATTCAAAGATAGGCACACCAATGGAAAGGGAATGATTCCTAGATCACAATCCTGAAATTTCAGCCATCTAGGTGGTCTAGATCAAGAAATATTGGAGTTCAAAAATTGTCCATTAGGTGCCGACTTTGATACCTTTTAGATGCGTTTTAAGCGAGATATTCGCATTTGAAGTTTGGACATGGATTTTTGCCCTGCTTGTTGTAGAGTTGCTCTTATTCAAAGATAGGCACACCAATGGAAAGGGGATGATTCCTAGATCACAATCCTGAAATTTCAGCCATATTGGAGTTCAAAAATTGTCCATTAGGTGCCGACTTTGATACCTTTTAGATGCGTTTTAAGCGAGATATTCGCATTTAAAGTTTGGACATGGATTTTTGCCCATAACTTGTTGTAGAGTTGGTCTTATTCAAAGATAGGCACACCAATGGAAAGGGAATGATTCCTAGATCACAATCCTGAAATTTCAGCCATCTAGGTGGTCTAGATCAAGAAATATTGGAGTTCAAAAATTGTCCATTAGGTGCCGACTTTGATACCTTTTAGATGCGTTTTAAGCGAGATATTCGCATTTAAAGTTTGGACATGGATTTTTGCCCATAACTTGCTGTAGAGTTGGTCTTATTCAAAGATAGGCACACCAATGGAAAGGGAATGATTCCTAGATCACAATCCTGAAATTTCAGCCATCTAGGTGGTCTAGATCAAGAAATATTGGAGTTCAAAAATTGTCCATTAGGTGCCGACTTTGATACCTTTTAGATGCGTTTTAAGCGAGATATTCGCATTTAAAGTTTGGACATGGATTTTTGCCCATAACTTGTTGTAGAATTGGTCTTATTCAAAGATAGGCACACCAATGGAAAGGGAATGATTCCTAGATCACAATCCTGAAATTTCAGCCATCTAGGTGGTCTAGATCAAGAAATATTGGAGTTCAAAAATTGTCCATTAGGTGCCGACTTTGATACCTTTTAGATGCGTTTTAAGCGAGATATTCGCATTTAAAGTTTGGACATGGATTTTTGCCCATAACTTGTTGTAGAGTTGGTCTTATTCAAAGATAGGCACACCAATGGAAAGGGAATGATTCCTAGATCACAATCCAAATTCAGCCATCTAGGTGGTCTAGATCAAGAAATATTGGAGTTCAAAAATTGTCCATTAGGTGCCGACTTTGATACCTTTTAGATGCGTTTTAAGCGAGATATTCGCATTTAAAGTTTGGACATGGATTTTTGCCCATAACTTGTTGTAGAGTTGGTCTTATTCAAAGATAGGCACACCAATGGAAAGGGAATGATTCCTAGATCACAATCCTGAAATTTCAGCCATCTAGGTGGTCTAGATCAAGAAATATTGGAGTTCAAAAATTGTCCATTAGGTGCCGACTTTGATACCTTTTAGATGCGTTTTAAGCGAGATATTCGCATTTAAAGTTTGGACATGGATTTTTGCCCATAACTTGTTGTAGAGTTGGTCTTATTCAAAGATAGGCACACCAATGGAAAGGGAATGATTCCTAGATCACAATCCTGAAATTTCAGCCATCTAGGTGGTCTAGATCAAGAAATATTGGAGTTCAAAAATTGTCCATTAGGTGCCGACTTTGATACCTTTTAGATGCGTTTTAAGCGAGATATTCGCATTTAAAGTTTGGACATGGATTTTTGCCCATAACTTGTTGTAGAGTTGGTCTTATTCAAAGATAGGCACACCAATAGAAAGGGAATGATTCCTAGATTACAATCCTGAAATTTCAGCCATCTAGGTGGTCTAGATCAAGAAATATTGGAGTTCAAAAATTGTCCATTAGGTGCCGACTTTGATACCTTTTATTCAAAGATAGGCACACCAATGGAAAGGGAATGATTCCTAGATCACAATCCTGAAATTTCAGCCATCTAGGTGGTCTAGATCAAGAAATATTGGAGTTCAAAAATTGTCCATTAGGTGCCGACTTTGATACCTTTTAGATGCGTTTTAAGCGAGATATTCGCATTTAAAGTTTGGACATGGATTTTTGCCCATAACTTGTTGTAGAGTTGGTCTTATTCAAAGATAGGCACACCAATGGAAAGGGAATGATTCCTAGATCACAATCCTGAAATTTCAGCCATCTAGGTGGTCTAGATCAAGAAATATTGGAGTTCAAAAATTGTCCATTAGGTGCCGACTTTGATACCTTTTAGATGCGTTTTAAGCGAGATATTCGCATTTAAAGTTTGGACATGGATTTTTGCCCATAACTTGTTGTAGAGTTGGTCTTATTCAAAGATAGGCACACCAATGGAAAGGGAATGATTCCTAGATCACAATCCTGAAATTTCAGCCATCTAGGTGGTCTAGATCAAGAAATATTGGAGTTCAAAAATTGTCCATTAGGTGCCGACTTTGATACCTTTTAGATGCGTTTTAAGCGAGATATTCGCATTTAAAGTTTGGACATGGATTTTTGCCCATAACTTGTTGTAGAGTTGGTCTTATTCAAAGATAGGCACACCAATGGAAAGGGAATGATTCCTAGATCACAATCCTGAAATTTCAGCCATCTAGGTGGTCTAGATCAAGAAATATTGGAGTTCAAAAATTGTCCGTTAGGTGCCGACTTTGATACATTTTAGATGCGTTTTAAGCGAGATATTCGCATTTAAAGTTTGGACATGGAGTTTTGCCCATAACTTGTTGTAGAGTTGGTCTTATTCAAAGATAGGCACACCAATGGAAAGGGAATGATTCCTAGATCACAATCCTGAAATTTCAGCCATCTAGGTGGTCTAGATCAAGAAATATTGGAGTTCAAAAATTGTCCATTAGGTGCCGACTTTGATACCTTTTAGATGCGTTTTAAGCGAGATATTCGCATTTAAAGTTTGGACATGGATTTTTGCCCATAACTTGTTGTAGAGTTGGTCTTATTCAAAGATAGGCACACCAATGGAAAGGGAATGATTCCTAGATCACAATCCTGAAATTTCAGCCATCTAGGTGGTCTAGATCAAGAAATATTGGAGTTCAAAAATTGTCCATTAGGTGCCGACTTTGATACCTTTTAGATGCGTTTTAAACGAGATATTCGCATTTGAAGTTTGGACATGGATTTTTGCCCTGCTTGTTGTAGAGTTGGTCTTATTCAAAGATAGGCACACCAATGGAAAGGGAATGATTCCTAGATCACAATCCTGAAATTTCAGCCATCTAGGTGGTCTAGATCAAGAAATATTGGAGTTCAAAAATTGTCCATTAGGTGCTGACTTTGATACCTTTTAGATGCGTTTTAAGCGAGATATTCGCATTTAAAGTTTGGACATGGATTTTTGCCCATAACTTGTTGTAGAGTTGGTCTTATTCAAAGATAGGCACACCAATGGAAAGGGAATGATTCCTAGATCACAATCCTGAAATTTCAGCCATCTAGGTGGTCTAGATCAAGAAATATTGGAGTTCAAAAATTGTCCATTAGGTGCCGACTTTGATACCTTTTAGATGCGTTTTAAGCGAGATATTCGCATTTAAAGTTTGGACATGGATTTTTGCCCATAACTTGTTGTAGAGTTGGTCTTATTCAAAGATAGGCACACCAATGGAAAGGGAATGATTCCTAGATCACAATCCTGAAATTTCAGCCATCTAGGTGGTCTAGATCAAGAAATATTGGAGTTCAAAAATTGTCCATTAGGTGCCGACTTTGATACCTTTTAGATGCGTTTTAAGCGAGATATTCGCATTTGAAGTTTGGACATGGATTTTTGCCCTGCTTGTTGTAGAGTTGGTCTTATTCAAAGATAGGCACACCAATGGAAAGGGAATGATTCCTAGATCACAATCCTGAAATTTCAGCCATCTAGGTGGTCTAGATCAAGAAATATTGGAGTTCAAAAATTGTCCACTAGGTGCCGACTTTGATACCTTTTAGATGCGTTTTAAGCGAGATATTCGCATTTAAAGTTTGGACATGGATTTTTGCCCATAACTTGTTGTAGAGTTGGTCTTATTCAAAGATAGGCACACCAATGGAAAGGGAATGATTCCTAGATCACAATCCTGAAATTTCAGCCATCTAGGTGGTCTAGATCAAGAAATATTGGAGTTCAAAAATTGTCCATTAGGTGCCGACTTTGATACCTTTTAGATGCGTTTTAAGCGAGATATTCGCATTTGAAGTTTGGACATGGATTTTTGCCCTGCTTGTTGTAGAGTTGGTCTTATTCAAAGATAGGCACACCAATGGAAAGGGAATGATTCCTAGATCACAATCCTGAAATTTCAGCCATCTAGGTGGTCTAGATCAAGAAATATTGGAGTTCAAAAATTGTCCACTAGGTGCCGACTTTGATACCTTTTAGATGCGTTTTAAGCGAGATATTCGCATTTAAAGTTTGGACATGGATTTTTGCCCATAACTTGTTGTAGAGTTGGTCTTATTCAAAGATAGGCACACCAATGGAAAGGGAATGATTCCTAGATCACAATTCTGAAATTTCAGCCATCTAGGTGGTCTAGATCAAGAAATATTATAGTTAAAAAATTGTCCATTAGGTGCCGACTTTGATACCTTTTAGATGCGTTTTAAGCGAGATATTCGCATTTAAAGTTTGGACATGGATTTTTGCCCATAACTTGTTGTAGAGTTGGTCTTATTCAAAGATAGGCACACCAATGGAAAGGGAATGATTCCTAGATCACAATCCTGAAATTTCAGCCATCTAGGTGGTCTAGATCAAGAAATATTGGAGTTCAAAAATTGTCCATTAGGTGCCGACTTTGATACCTTTTAGATGCGTTTTAAGCGAGATATTCGCATTTAAAGTTTGGACATGGATTTTTTCCCATAACTTGTTGTAGAGTTGGTCTTATTCAAAGATAGGCACACCAATGGAAAGGGGAT
>NW_026605431.1:0-29202 GCF_945859685.1 Eupeodes corollae
AAAAAAAAACCACCCACGCTATTTTCTTGAGAGCCCTTTCTGCATCTTTCTGCCTTATTATCTGTATAACAAAATTTATTTAAAGTCAATACCTCTGCTGGTTCTTGAGCTATGGAGGTCGAAAAAAACGTCGCGAACGTACGGACGTACGAACGTAGGTACGTACACACGCACGCTGAGACATCTTTCTAAAAAAAATTTATTTTGACTCTAGGGACCTTGAAACGTCGAGAAATATCAAAATTTTCAATTTGACAAATCGGACCCATTACAATAACTTCCTATGGGAAGTTAAAAATTGCATTGGTCCAAAAGAATAGAACTATGATTTTGTTTTTTTTTTGAGTTTGCTTATGAATTAATGATCCGATTTCAATCATTTTTTTTTCTGCACAAGCTATTAAACTGTCTCAATAATATTTGATGATCAAAAATATAATTGTTTTCATTTTTTTTCTACATTCAATTTCTTGAAAATGGCCCATTATTTTATTACAAAATTGAAATGTTAATGCGTTCTAAAAAACTTCATATGTAAAAGATTAATTAAAAAAAAACCTCTCTTACGATTTCCGAATCACAATTTTGAAAAATGAAGTTTTTTTGAGAAATCAAATGGCGTTTAAATTTTTGGAAAACAAACTTTCTTGCACGTACATTTTTAAATCTCAAAATATAGGAAATATTTTTTAACAACAATATCTGTTGGATGTTTAGATCTAGATACAGTAAAACCCCTTTGCCTTAGTTTTTATTCCAGTTTATGTAAGTTTTGGTCTTAATTTCATTAAATTTTTGTACAATTTAGTAAAACGTTTTTCTGACAAATGTTCAAATTATCAACTTTTAGGTACAAAACTGGACTGGTTCGTTTTTTTTTTAAGAATTTCTCATTCTACTATTAATGCAATTTCAAAAAACACGGCTGATTTATAACTTATAAAATACAATCATTCAAAAATTGAAGTACGCTAAATCTACAACTTTTACCTAAAGTGATTTTGATACAAAGTTCTGTTTAAGGACAATTAACAAAAATTAAGAGAGCCTGATTTATGGTAAACCTCAAGATTGAATAAGCTTAGCTGAACACATTTTTTTGGAGAAAATTCCAGAATTTTCGAAAGAACTTAATAACTTCTTATTGTCCTTCAGAATTATGGGAAAATGTAAATCTTTTTTGAAAAGGTTGTCCGCAACATTTTTTAAAATTTTCATCGATATTGAAATTACTCCAAAACAAATAGGATCATTTCTCTAGGTATACCTACCCTCCAATATTAAATCACTTTTGGTCGATTTTGTGACACGTTATCACTTTCAATCTGTCTGAAAAAATATTTTATTTTTGTTCATACTTCAAAATGTTATTTTAGGCGTATTTTCTCAATTCTCAATCCTCAATTCTATTTCAAAGGCATCCCAAAATTGTAAAATGTCCCATGAATAATATCTTTTTTCATTCAAATTGTTTCTAATAATTCCCTCGTGTAAAATTTGAAAAACTTTTCATCTACAAAAAACATGGAAAATATTTTAATATAATATCATCGAAAATTAATATCCCCTTGTAAGTCTTCTCCTCAAGCTACAAAATGAAGAAACAGAAAAAGAAAAATGTTTGTTCCCAGAAATTCCTTGTCACTAAAAAGCCATATCACATCATCCTAAAACAACACTGAATTACTTTTAATATAAGTTCCATTAGACAAAAAAAATGGTGATGAAGTACATGTCAGTATGATTGAGGTTATTTAAACCAGCTGTCTATAATAAATAACACTACCTTCATACATATATAGGTCCTGGTTTTTACTCCTGGTGTAAGATCTTGAGCAACAATCTTGTCTTGTTTTATGAATTAATAAAGGTAAACCACCATTTGTTTACAAAACAATTTAATGGCCTTTCACTTTATTATTTTTCTTTTTTATTTCGTCCTTATATATTATTTTTTTCATTTTGTTGAGTAGCTAAAGATATGATAAACTTCCATCTACACTTCCGATATCAATCAAAACGAAGGCGTTACCTAGAAGAGCAAAAGCTATAGAGAAGAAGAAGAAGAAGTCTAAGAACATCTCAATTTATTTTAGTGACTTGCACATTCCGCAAAAGGAGACGTTTTTAATATCCATCGCTTAGAATCCTGGTAGGGCTTAATCTGTAACTGTCACCCGCAGTATTCATACTCCATTGGTGGAATCCCTTCAAATGGAAACAACAACTTCGAGAACATAACACTCATTCTCTATCTACTAGTAGCTAGCTAACTGTACCAACCTACCTACCTACCTACTAACAGAGGATAAGACAGGATGCGATATTATCTTTCTTCTCGAATTAACTTAATTTTCTTCACATCCGCTCAGCTCAGCCATTGACTCCTGACTTTTGTTTCGTTCCTACTTTGTATCTGTGTATATCCGTATTATCCTTGATGCTTGTTTATTCTCGTCTCTTTTTTTATTTTTATTTTTGAAGACTGTCTTTTCCCTCTGGCACCACCTAACTTAATGCTCGGTTGTTGTTCTTTTTTTAGATGTTGTTGTTGTTGTCGTGTGACTTTTTGCTATCTCGTTTATAACGTGTTCCTGGTCTTATATGAGCAAATTATTTGCCTCCAAGCACCAAAAGGTACTGACGAGGGTTCACACAAGAATGGGAGTTACTGTTGGGTTGGGATTGGGGTTTGCTACTGGAGCTCGAGCTGGAGCTGGAGCTGGGTGAACCTGCATGAGTGATAATGGACAGCTAATACACATCGTAAATTACAATCACAGGGTGTTATAGATTTTTTCTTCCCTCATTCGGTTGGATAGGGTAGGGTAGGGTACGTACCTATTCCCTCCCTATTGTAAGTCAAAGCGGTCTTATGTAGGTTTTGTTTTTTGCTCCATTGCTGTTTTTCTGCTTCATGAGGTTAACTGGGATTTTGCTGGTGAAAGGTGACATCGTTGTAGCAAATTAAGGTTTTATCAAATTTACTGTGGGGAAACAGATACAGTCTGTTTTATTATTGTGTTAATTTTTTTTTTTTTTTTTTTTGGTTCATATACTTTTGTACCTTTGCTTGTTTAGATACATCCTTCTTTAGAATTAGATTTTGAAAATAAAATAAATAAAATTGAAACAAAACAACAAAAATATTGGGTAGAATTATGGAAGGTATCTAGATAAATATGGGTGATCAAGTCTGTTTTGTGAGGGTACCTATTATTTAGATAACAAGTGAAACTCATCTCATTTTTTGTTTACACGAAAGGACCCGTCACTTGCTTCTGGGATAAGGGGAAACCCGATTTGAGTGGGATCAGACTAACCATTCTCATATTCAACTATTTATTTACAATGAAGGGAATCACTCTCATATTTTCAACAATTAAATATTAAATTATGAAATAATTTTCTAGTGAAGTGTTTTAAATTCTTAAAATTACCCTCGCCAGTCACTTTACTTGACTTTTGAGTGGGATTCTGCAGGTCTATACATTCATAAGTACTCAAGGAATGTTTGTCAGTTGGTCCCAAGAGAAATTACCCGTGGACAAGAAAGTATCTAGTTGACGTAGGCGAGGAATTCAACTGAGACAGTCCTTTGGATGAGCAATTTCAAGATGGTCTCTTTTGTTAACTTGTGCCCTCAAGATTAGATTCATAATTTTTTTTTTAATGTCTGTGTTTTATTTTCTTGTCTTCTTCTTGAAGAAAGTACAATCCGTCTTCAAGAGAAGAGAGCAAGTTTTTATTTAATAGTTAATAGTTTTGAAAAGTTTTGTTAAGTTTTGACTTAAGTGCAATGATAATAGCTGTTGTTTTTAAAATCGTGTTAAAATGGTATATAAATATTGAACAAAATTAAAAGATTGGTCATGCTTTGTTTTTTTAAATAATTTTGTGCATACTCAAGGGTTTTTGAATATTCTAATATTATAATGATTAAACATAGTGCGAGCCATAACGAAAGGGATATAGGGTTAGAAAGTATCTACCAATGCAAATTGGTTTTGAATTTTTCTGAACATTATAGTGGGTGGGAAATATTGAGCCTGGTAATTGGTAAAGGATTCACATTCGTGTAGTGCAGCTAAAAAAAGAATCTCTGTACTTAACAGGACATCTGAAATTCTGCTTAAAGTTAAACTGATGAGCATTCATAGAAAAACCGGTGTAATTGTTCAATTGTTCAAAGGGAGTAATCGAACTGTTTCACTTACTCTCTAGAGTATTAGTGTTCAATCTCTTGACATAATAGATATATACAAGAGACCTTGAGATGGTGTTTTTTTTCGTATTGATAAAAGACATAAAGTTTTCTGAGCTTACATAATACAAATTTGTTTATTTTTTATTTAAAAGTGATATAGCTCTAAGATCATCATCCTTCGAATCTCATCCTTAAATTTATAAAATTGGTGTCGGAAGTTGAAACAAAAGATGATGAAAAATTTATCGCTAAAACTTCAAAAAATTGTGACACGGATAATTTGAGAAAGTACTTTGCATGACAGGATTTACTCTTGGAGGATTTTTCAATTCCTCGCAAGAGGCAGTAGTCGTGAAAAAACTTTAGATGGCACAGGCAGACTTTAATTAAAGCCAATGTCACTGGAATGAAAGTCCTATGCACTACGCATAGTGTCTAGCGACTTTTAAATTTAGCTGTGTGTTTTAGTGATGCAATTTTTTGATGGAATTGTAGATCGAATAGCAGACTCTATAATTATACTTATTAAAAACGTAATGACTGAAATAGCTCATCTAGCAACTCAGCTAACAACTATGATGTCCGGACAGTGAAAATATAAACATTACTTCTAGATAAAAGAACAGAAGATGACACTTTTTCTAAGGATTCGAAAAACAATCAGAGCATCTGTATCAAGGGCTCAATATCGATAACTTCACCAATCCTCTAAATCTGTAATTTTTACTGGGAGATTTTTATAGGAAGATATTGTAATCGATCCGATTTGTCATTTTGAAAATTTCGACATCTCTAGACGTTTCAAGCTCCCTAGAGACGAAATAAAAGATTTTTAGAAAGATGTCTGCGCGTGCTTGTGTACGTACATCCATAGCTCAAGACCCAGTCGAGATATCTACTTCAAACAAATTTTGTTACACCAATAATAATGCAGAACGATGCAAAGAGGGCTCTAAGGAAAATTGAGTCGGTGGTTCTTTTACCATAGCAGTTTGAAAAAAAGGTGAAAATTTTGGTTAACCCTAAATATTTCACGAACCAATAACGCTTGAGGCTTGAATAATATTATTTATTGTAATGCAATACCAAAAACACATATTTTTGGATAAATTTCAAATTAAAAGTATTTTTAATAAATCAAGAAAACTGAAAAAAAAATATTTTTCACCTTGAACAAAAAATCAAATGGGGTGGCGCAACAGTCCGTTGTGAACCAGGGCCTAGTGACTTACAACTCTCAACCATTCCTGTGTGCGAGTAAATGTTGTCAGGAATGGAGGGGACCTACAATTTTATGCCGAATCCGAACGGCTAGTTTTGAGAAAGCACTTTTTCATGACAAGAATCACTCTTGAAGGATTTGTCAATTCCTCGCAAGAGGCAGTACCCGCGAATTTTTTTTTTTTTTTTTTTTTTTTTTTTTTTAATTAAGGTGGCACGGGCAGGGATTGAACCCAAGACCCCTTGCATGACAGTCCAACGCACTAACCATCATGCCACGGGTTCACCTTGAACATTTTACGAAAAAATAACGTTTTTAACATCTAGTAACATTTTGAGAATAATCAGTTTTTTCTATAAAAAATAAAAAATTAAAAAAAAAATATTGCTTAAAGTTGAAAAAATTGATTTTCGACTCAAATATCTTTTCAGAAACTTAAGATTATGGCTTCCAACTAATTTTATTTTATGAGAAATATTGTTTTCAACATTCATAAAAATTTTGAGAAAAATTGAATTGACAGTTATTGTACAAAAAATAAAATCCTTAACAAAAAAATTAATAAAACTTTTTAAAAAAAGGGTTTTCGACTCAAATATCCTTTCAAAACTTAGAGATATTGGCTTTAAAGTAGGAAGGTAGAAATGGCGATATCAAGGCAACCTAGTCTGAGATCCAATTAGCACTGTAGTCCGCCGTTTTGATACCAAAAACTCGTTTGATCTTTGATTGAAAGGGATAGATTGATAGAGAAGCTTCATAGCGATTATGTTAGAGCCATTTTGTCGCAATGAGAAAAAAGATTAGGTCTCTAATCTTTGTCTCAGATACCTCATCAAGTTCTTGAAAGAATGCTTTTCCAAAGTATTTCATTCTAATGTTTGCCAAAGTAGGACATTTGCAGAGGAAATCGATTATCGTTTCACTTTCTCTTTGGTTACTACAACTACAGTAAAAGGTGTTGTAAGAGATACCCAACTTCTCTGCATGAACTCTTATAGGCCAATGTCCGGTACAAACCGCAACAATCTTGGCTATGTCTTGCCATGGCCTGCATAGAAGATCGTTTGTACGGGTTTTATTATAGGTGGGCCATATCTTCCTAGATATAATGCAGTTGGGTAAATTGCTCCACCTTCGGTTTGATTCAGTTTGGTAGATAGAAAAGATTTTACTCTTTATAGCAACAAGAGGAATGTTAACCATTTCCCCAAGTGAGCTATGAGGGGCCGATCCTTGCCTGGCTAGCTCGTCAGCCCGCGATAAAACTATGGCTCGGAACCCATATCAGGGTGACACCGAGGTTAATATTCAGGTTCGCAAACTCATCGCGACATTGCTGGACCAATTAAGATGAGGATATGGCCGAGTTAATGGCTTTGACTGCTGCCTGACTGTCTGTAAAGACAGCCGCATTTCGGTTTTGGTTTGGGCTTTGTTTAAGTATCTTACAAACCTCCATTATTGCCAGCAATTCAGCCTGAAAAACGCTAGCAAAGTTAGGAAGCCTAAAGGATTTGGCTACATTTAGGGACTCAGAAAAGATCCCAGAACCAACTCCGCACTCCATCTTTGAGCCGTCAGTAAAGATGGTTGTGCCGAAACCTATCGACACGATGTCATCCTGATGGGATGGGAAAATAACCTTAAAACTCTTACTTAGGCTCAAAGTAGGAGTGCAGTAGTTAGTGTCTACCGAGATAATATCTGAGGGAATCAATTTCGTTGTGTTGCTGTGACCATAAGGTTTTGACAACCAGCTGTTTGATTCCATCAGCCTAATAGCGCTGCAGGAAACTATGTATTTAATAAAAAGTTCTATTGGTAGAAGATCCAAAATAACGTTTAAGACGTCCGTTGGGCAAGTACGCATGGCCCCTGTGGTGCCCACGCAAGCTGTTCTCTGAACTTTCTTTAGCTTGTCAATATTATAGGATTCGCTTAGAGCAGGCCACCATACATTTGTTAAGATTGGACGTACTACGGCTGTGTACGTCCATAAAATCATCTTCGACTGAAGTCTGCACTTTTTGCCGAAAGTTTTGCTGCAGGCGTAGAAGGCCACATAGGCCTTCTTAACTCGTACTTTAATATTTAG
This sequence comes from Eupeodes corollae, assembly GCF_945859685.1. Classification (NCBI taxonomy): domain Eukaryota; kingdom Metazoa; phylum Arthropoda; class Insecta; order Diptera; family Syrphidae; genus Eupeodes; species Eupeodes corollae. The sequence continues at coordinate 7,528 of NW_026605431.1, forward strand.
TTTCAAGTTTAGTTTAGGGTCGAGTATAACTCCCAAATATTTTGCAGTGGAAGACAATGATAGGATTTGACCGTTGAGTCGAGGTAGCGTGAAGGGCGATACTTTAGTTTTGGTGGTAAAGAGAAACAGTTCAGTTTTACTTTGTTTAACTCCTAGTTCACAACTCGTGGCCCAGCTGATAACTTTTTTCAAAGCTGACTCCGTTATCTCACTAATCACAGAGGTGTACTTTCTTTACACCAATAGCACTAAATCATCCGCATAGGCTACCGCCTTCACTCCACATCTCTCTAATTTAACGAGAATTGTATCCATGACCAGAAGCCATAGAAGAGGCGAAAGGACACCACCCTGAGGTGTTCCCCTACTCACGTGTTTTGTTGCGATTGTATTGCCTAGAGTGGCTCGAATCTTCCTACCACTGAGCATGGAAATAATCCATTTTCGAATTAAGTCTTCTACATCGAACTTAACGAGCAATTCTTCTATGGATTCTGTAAGGACGTTGTTAAAAGCACCCTCTATGTCTAGGAAGGTGGCAAGAGCAAATTCTTTATAATGGATTGTTTGTTCTACAGTACGCACTACCTCATAGAGGGCAGTCTCCGTAGATTTTCCCTTAAGATAAGCATGCTGAGAGCTTTCGAGAGGTCGTCCAACTAGGATTTCTCTAATATGCTAATCAAGAATGCGCTCCAAGGTTTTAAGCACAAAAGATGTTAAGCTTATTGGTCTGAAATCGTTCGCGGATTCATGACCTCGCCTACCCACTTTCGGGATAAAAACTACTTTGACCTGTCTCCACGACATGGGCACATGTTTGAGAAGGAGACATCCTTTGAAAATTTGTTCTAGCCATGGAGCTGCCACATCATGCAACTTTTTGTTGAGCCTTGCGGAGTCCTTTATGTCTTCGATTGATTAACAGTATTCTCCCCAGCTTTGTCTTTTAGCTGATGACAGGGCTTGCTTGTAAATTTTAGGAGAGTCTTTATACGGTTGGTAAAACTTATGTTTGTGGCAGATATTGAAAATTGTCCTCGTCATTTTCCTAAGACTCACAGTTCTTCATTTCACTACGATGGAAGGGTTTTACGGCTATATTTAACTGGCTTTAAACAACTTTTATTTTTTTTAAATATTGTTGTTAACATTCAATAAAATTTTGAGAAAAATCTAATTGACAGTTTTTTTTCCAAAAGCAATATTAAAACTTAAACAGATTGTCAAAAATTAAAAATATTGTCTCCAGACTTTTTATTTCATGAAAAATATTGTTTTCCATATTCAGTAGTTTTTTTTTTTATAAAAATCCAATAGTTGGTTTTTTTCATAAAAAAAAAATAAAATCAACCAAAAAATAGTACTCAAATTTGGTAAAAATTGATGTTCGGTTCTTTGTACAAATTTAAGAAATGCAACTTAAATTTTTAAAAATTTGTTTTCGAATAAAAATCTTTTTAACAAAACTAGATTTTTTAACCCAACACGAAAACTTACAAACTTTTAATTAAGACAAATCGACAGGCGGGACGTTATTAGTGTGGGTCGCATCCCAGTCTCTTTTTTCTTACCAATCTCATCCAATAAAATACATTTTATTTGCATTTACAATATCTAATATCTAATATCTATGATCATGGTCTTGCCCCGTAAGATCGACCCTTTTTTCAAAATTAATATTTCAAATTAAAATTCGTAAAATCCTTCCATTGGTTCAATACAAAATAATACCAAATAAAATCACAGAAAATGATTAGTTGACGCTTGGGTCGATAAATTTTGATTTAATCATTGCTGCTTCTGACGCAACACATTTAAGTCATAATATCTTGATACCATCAGGGTTATTTTAGGTGCACAATTAAAGTTTAATAAAAACGAAAGTAACACTAATTAAGATAAAAATCATTTGATAATGTTTTACATATTATGAAAGCTAACTGCACATTGTCCTTTGTATGATATACATACATATGTACATTTATGTAGTGATATAAGTTGTGTGTAATGTATGCGTGAGTATAAAGTGGAATACTTAAAACTAAAAGCCTTTAATGGAATAAAAAGAATAATATGAATTATAGATCTCTGTGTGTAACATAGCAACATTTATAGCAATAATTATGGCCATTTAAATCCTTTTTATAGAATTGTTCGTTTAGCTAATTATGCACAGCACATCATTGACTTCTACTTCCTCTCGACTTATATTTTTCTTGCTACTCAATGCCCTTCAATTTCATAATTATTGAAAGTATATAAGAACAATTCTGTTGATTTTAAAATCAACCTTAAATTTGAATTCAGTGGTAAAATATGTTTTGAAATAAATTTACTTGATTGTGTTTTAAATGGTTTATTCTTTTATTTCTATATAAAACAATATTGGAGAGATGCACAACTATAAAGTCTGACTTTCAATTTTTATAGAGCATTCTTACATAAACCTTTCTGAATAAATATTTTGAGAACCTTTTCCTTGAAGATGATTCAATGAAATATCACTCATTTACATCTTTAGCAGTACCAAATTGTATACAAAAAAGATTCTTACAACTGGAAACTACTCCAGTTAAACAAAAAATAGCTAAAGTATATACAAATAAATTCATCAAAAGCGAAGCTTACAGCCTTAAGAAGATACCATCTCCCCAAAAAAGAGAGGAAGTATACGTATGACAAACTTATAGATTTTGTTTTGCACAAAATTATTCAAATTAAGTTGCATGCATTTGTTTTGTTTTTGAGTTATTGGTTATTTGTTTATACAATAAAACCCGCTTATTAGGGAACACACCATTAACTAAAATGTTCGTAAATTATACAGCCAAATAGCTGTTTTAGGTAAACATTTTCTGTCAACTCAAGTCTGAATTGTCAGAGCCAACACTTTTTTCAAAATGACATAGAATTTTGGTTTATAACACAAACGTTCGAAATTATTGGATTACTTTTTGAAAAAAGCATGTAGCTTCTATCATTTATAATAAATCTTCAGTACAGACCATTGTACTGTAAATTTAAAAGATTTGGTCAAACAAAAACAAAGGGAACATTTTTTTTACCCTTGACAGGTCTGTAAGATCTGTGAATCAAAATTGTCGCTTCACTTAAGCGGGTTTTATTAAAGTTTATTTTACTGCATTGAAATGAAACCATCTCTCTTATAGCACTCGAATCTGTAAGTTAAGAAGATAAGTCATCATCATTATCCTTTACTTTTATACGTAAATATGTTTGGGTTTGATTTATATAATTTTCTTGTAATTGATACGATATTTTTGTTTAAATAAATAAATAAATAAATAAATAAATAAACATGGAATCGTTCAGAGGTAAGAGCCTCTGGCAAATGCTTAAAATGTTGAATTCCTGACATCAATGACAAGTCGACTTTCGCACATAGTGTGACGGGATATAAGTACTGTTCACTTGCATACCTGTTTCATTAACTTTTTGTCCAAACTGCTTGCTTATTGCAGGAACGGTGCTTTTCATTTGAGGCAAAAGCTATCTTTAAAAAAAAGCTTGAAATCGCCCCCAATTTTTGTTTTCATTTAAAGTATGTACATTGTACATCAAGAATATGCATTCAATAATTAAATTGCAAGCTGTTTTCTGTCAAAAAATTCGGGGCTTTCAACTAATGTTGTTTGGCTTTATTGTATTTAGTACAATTAAATAGCACTCTTTTCAATTTTATTGAAATTAAGAAGACAAATTTGTGCCTTAGTAGTAGCCGAGGCATGATGGTTAGTGCTTTCGACTATCATGCCAGAAGTTTTGGGTTCGATACCTGCCTATGCCATATAAAGTTTTTTTTACGGGTACTGCCTTTTGCGAAGAATTGACAAATTCTCCAAGAGTAGTTGAGGACCGTTTTCGCAAAACTCAACAAGCGCCAAAAATCGAAAAATGAGATATGGGTATCGCAATTTTTTGGATCTCAAGGCGCATCGACTGAACCAAAAAAAAATTTGCAAAAGTTAACTAGTTCCATACAAAAAAACTTTGAAATCTAAGAGTTTCGCAAACTCAACAAAGTACTTAGAGTTTTCGCAAAAGTCAACAAAAATTAATTTTGTTGCTAGGTGTTTTAGACATAACTCTTGTCTCAGATAGTATACACCATATGATCTTGGACTGGAAAGTATCCAAAGAACACTCGTTCTCTGATCATAGATATATCCAGTTCAATATAAATGTGGATGATAACCCGAGTCCATTGACTTTTCGAAACTATCGGAAAACTGGTCTTTAAACAGGAACTCATTACAGAGTTTACTAGAACCTGGACTATCTAGTAATTCCTCTAACGCCAACGAACTTGACAACAAAGTCAATGACCTTACCTCAGCTATGAACAGATCGCTAGAGATTGCTTGTCCACTTATACACATAAGAGGAAAGAGAAAACCACAATGGTGGGCATCAGAGCTTGACTCGCTCAGGAAGGATTGCAGGAAACTTTTCAACCGGGCCAAAGCTGCAAGACTAGCCTCTCATTGGGACTCCTACAAAGAATCCCTAAGAATCTTCAAGAAGGCACTAAGGAAAACCAAGCGATCTTCTTGGCGATCCTTCTGTGGAATGATAGAAGACACTTCTGAAGCCTCTAGGTTACGGAAAATTCTTTCAACTAATCCAACTATGCCAAGCTATACATACGGCTCCTGGACAAATTCAAGTAATGAATCGCTGAACTTACTATTGGACACTCACTTTCCTGGTAGTTCTCTTACCGAAACTTGCAACAGTTTTATACGTTCAAGTTCAAATACAACATATCGACAAGGTCTAATCACAAAGGATAAGCTACAATGGGCTCTCAACAGCTTCAAACCATTTAAAGCTGCAGGACCAGATGGTATAATACCAGTCGAATTACAAAAAGGCTTCTGATATAATTGCACCAATCCTTGAGGCAATTTTTACCAGCTGTCATTACCTGGTTAAAGTTAAAGTTGTTTTTATACCTAAGGCAGGTAAATGCTCCCAAGCCAATCCTAAAGATATTCGACCTATAAGTCTATCATCATTCCTTCTTAACACCCTGGAAAGATTGATTGATATCCATTTAAGGGCACGTATCGATACAAGACTCCTGTCTTCGTCTCAACATGCCTACTGGAAAGGTAAATCGGTGGAAACAGCGTTACACACTTTAGTACGCACCATCGAATATTCCCTCCATCATAAACAGTTCACTTTGGTTGCTTTCCTTGACATCGAAGGTGCCTTGCGGACGACGTTGCTATAGCAGTTTCGGGAAAGCATCTTTATATCCTAAAAGAACTCTTACAAAATGCCTTAGACAGACTAATACTTTGGGCTGATCGGTGTGGACTGGGTGTTAACCCACACAAAACCGATCTGGTCTTATTTTCGAGGAGATACAAAATTCCATTTGTCAACCCTCATTATATTAAAGGAATTCAATTAAAATTCTCAGACGAGGCTAAATACCTAGGTCTTGTCTTAGACAAAAAACTGAATTGGAAACGCAACGTACAGGAAAGAGTCAAAAAAGCTACTGTAGCTCTTTTTTCTTGCAAAAAAGCTATTGGTAATAAATGGGGTTTACAGCCCAGAATCACGCATGGGCTATACACATCGGTAATCAGACCGATTTTAACGTACGGTGTGGCAGTATGGTGGACTGCTTTAGAGAAAGGTATAAACAGGGATAAGTTAAATAAAGTCCAACGTTCAGCCTGCCTATGTATAAGTGGATCGCTTCGCACGACCCCGTCTGCAGCACTGGACACCTTGCTCTACTTTACACCTCTTGACATATTTAGCAAACAAATAGCTGCAAGCTCGGCTATTCGCCTCAATGCTACGTCGCAGTGGACTAACAACAACATTGGCCACTCCGTAATTCTAAGGTACTTAGAATAAATTCCAAAGCACACAGACTGAACCATCTCCCAACTACAATTGGACAGAAACTTCCAGATTTCTATACCTACCAGATCTTTTTGGGAGGATAGGACATTCTTGGAGGATGAGTCAATCCATTTTTACACAGATGGCTCAAAAACCAAAGAAGGGGTTGGTGGTGGTGTCGGTGTGTACTCTGAACGACTGAAATTAAGTCTTTCATTCCGCCTTCCCAATCATTGTAGCGTGTTCCAGGCGGAACTTTTGGCGACAAAGGAAGTCTTGTCCTGGCTCAAAGAAAACCTGATATCAACATCTGATATCCGTATTTTCTTCGACAGCCAGGCCGCTATCAAATCTCTGGACTCTGTCTCTACAAACTCTATAACAGTCCATAACTGTCGATCATCTCTAATGGAGATGGCGCAACAGTTTAATATTCACCTTTGCTGGGTGCCGGGCCATAGAGATATTCCAGGTAACTGTAAGGCTGATGAACTCACCAGGAACGGTACAGTACAGCCCATCCTACCACGGTTGGCAAGTACTGGCATACCAATTGCTACTTGTAAACTGCTGCTAATGCAAGACGCTGTGAGGAGGGCAGGCACCAGGTGGACCAAAATCACCACGTGTCACACAAAAAACATCTGGCCAACACTGGATTTAAAACGTTCAAGGTGCTTGCTCTCTCTAAGCAGATAGAATATAAGCTCGATAATAGGTGTCATAACCGGACACTGTCTAATAGGAAAGCACGCTACGAGACTAGGCGTATTCTCAAATGACTTTTGCAGAAGCTGTATGGACAAGGAAGAGGAAGAAACGTTTCTTCATCTTCTCTGCACATGCCCTGCTCTAGCTCGAAAACGCAAGAATTACCTAGGAGAATTCTTCTTTAACGATCTAAACGATCTAAATCATATCAGTATAATCAGCCTCTCACGTTTCGTAAGGGACTCTAGCTGGTTCCATTGAGCTTAGCCTCAAGATTCATGTGGTATCACAAGGGGCCATTAAACTGGCCTAAGTGTGTCCGTTTCCATCTTGGACAGCCACTATAACATAACCTAACCTAGGTGTTTTTTTACTTAGTTGACTGATTACTTTCCAGTTGCAAACTAAGGGTTTGCCCTCTAAGTTCCGTTTTTATGAGGAAAAAGATAAAAATACGAGCTTGATTTTGTAGAATATTACTCCAGATTATGAAGCGCTTTTGACTTATCAAGTAGTAAGCTTACATTAGATTTAGTGTTCTGAAGTGTTTTAGGCTATATATTGAAAATGCAGGAAGGTATTGAATATGTTTCACCGGTTATTCCTATCGAAAAAGGCAGGAAAAATAGAAAGGCAAAGAAAGAACCATGTAATAACTCATTGCAAGAGTATGTTGCTAAGTTTGATTGCGTTCATTTAAAAAATGACAAAATACAAAAAAGAGTATGTGAATCTTCAATTTTGTCTTTTGATGACCTAAGTCGTAAGTTTGCTTTTTTAGAAATCCATGCAGTTTTAATATATTGTTTTATTTTTGTTAGTATTTTCACGTCATCTTAAAAGTTGTTCATCAAAAGTTGACTAAGACAAGTTCCTTTTAAAATGCATGCAAATACGTAACCTTATAAGGAAGCGGACTAATAAGGAGATAGCTATAAAACCTCATGCTACAGCAGTAAAATATTGTGTATCTAATCATATTTTATAAGGAATAGGGCTAATGAGCGGATTCATGTTTGTGCCCAGCTTTTCAAAAATGTTACTGGGGCTTCTCAAAACAGACTCTCACAGCTAGCAAGGTAAGGAATTTATCAATGTAAGAAAACATAACTAACTTTAAATGCCTGTTCCTAAGATACCATCTGCATGACATGGATATCCCCAAATAGAGACGAGGTGGAGATAGATCCACAATCACCGATGGGGAGTTCTCCGAAGCAGTTCGGAAGCATATTTCTTCTTTCTATTGTCGTGAAAGTCACTATTCCCGCAATAAAACTAAAAGAAGTTATCTTCCACCGGAACTCAACATAAAGAAAATGTTTGATATGTTTGTTTAGTGCCAGGAACAAAATGGAAGACCAAAATGTTCGCTTTCGAAATACAAAAACATCTTCTACTCCAATTTCAATCTTGGATTTGGAAATCCGCATACTGACACATGCTCAACTTGCAAAACTTTCGAAGTTCCATACGATTATGAACAAACCAAAACAAGGCACAGTCGATATAATTTTCGACTTACAACAGAATCACCCTCTTCCGAAACTTTCCGTTGGCGAGGTTTTTAATTCGCGTCAGGTTTGGCTTTATTACAATATGGGTAATGATTATTGTCATTAAAAGTGCTTTCCAATTTAGCCGTTTGGGTTCAGCCTTAAACTGTAAGTCCCTTCCTTTTCTGACAACATTACTCGCACACAGAAATGGTTGAGAGTTGTAAGTGACTATGCCTTAGTTCTCAACGGACTGTTGTGACACTCAATTTATTTATAATTTCGTTCCTTGACTCGTCAACAAGTTATTTGGGCCGATTATTCGTTTCGTCTAGGGTCTGTTTAATGGCCGACCACATGAATCTTGAAGCTATCTTTTTAGCTCAATGAAACCACTTTGAGTCCCTTACGAAACGTGAGAGCCTGATTATGTTAAAATGACTTGATGAATTCTCTTAGGTAATTCTTCCATTTTTGAGCTAAAGCAGGGCATGTACAGAGAAGTTGAAGAATGTTTTCTCCTCTTCCTCATCCATACAACTTCTGCAAAAGTCATTTAAGAATATGCCTAACTGTGTGGCGTGCTTTCTATTAGACAGTGCCCGATTATGACACCGATTATCGAGCTTATATTCGATCTGTATTATACATATAGCAAGCACCTTGATTGCCTTAAATCTAGTGTACCTGGGCCAGATGGGATTTGTGATCTGACACGTCGTCATATTATTCCACCTGGTGTTTGTCTTCTTCATAGAGTCTTGTATTAGCAATAGTTTGCATGTAGCGATTGGTATGCAGGCATTTGGCAAACAAGGTATAATGGGTACCATTTTCTGGAAAGTCGCTGCGGCCCGGCACCCAGCAAAAGTGAATGAGATGATCGACTGCTATGCATGCAATTATTTATTTTACATTAATAATAATTTTTTGGTTGTAAAATATTCTAGATGAAAAATATATGTTTAGATTTATAAATAAAATGTTAGTTATAATCGGTGTTTAAATTTAAAGGGCCAACTAAACGTCAAGGTTTTTCTGCATTTCATTTGGTCACGCATCGAACATTTAAATTTCCTCTAAAACGGCCCAATATTTCTGTATGAAGTTTTCGCTTAATGAAATATTTTTTTTATGAAAAAGCTCTTATGATGTCTTGATAATATTAAATGGTCAAACATTTATATTTAAACAACCCATAGGAAGTTATTGTGATGGGTCCGATCTGTCGAATTGAAAATTTTGACATTTCTCGACGTCCCTAGATTCTTAGAAAATTGCTGTGTGTGCGTGTTTACGACAAAAACCAGAAGAGATATCGACTTCGAAAACATTTTCAGAATAATTCAATTTAAATTATTGAAAGATACTCAATCGAGTAATGCGTTTAGGTTATTCAGGCTTATTATAAAAATGAGCTTTTAAATTGTGAACTTCGTGATGTTTTCGGTCAATTTATCACTCAAATGTGCGTACAATCGGAAAAATCGTCTAAAAATTTAAATAAACCGGATCTGTAAGAGTCGTGAAAACACCAGTGCATGATCATACAGCTCATACTGCAGAAAATATTGCTGCTGTTTTTGAGATATGGCCAAAAAGAAAAGGTCTCCTGGATGGACATACATACGTAAATATACACACGCCATGGGCAGATATTGATCTTAGAGCTTTTGATTTTTATTCTAGGGATCTTGAAACGTGAAGAAATGTCAAAATTTTGATTTCACCACATGGGACGCAAAGTTTGGGCTACACAAGACTTACATTGGAAATCATTTTTCAATATTATCGAATATTCAAACCAAGCGATTTTATTGTACGAAGATATAACCCTAACTTTCTCTCGAATTTTCAAGCGGGAAATAGTTTTCAGTGTCAAAATAATCAAATCTTTAAGACACCACTAAATGGCTCACCCTTTACACGGATTTAACATTTTAGAGAAACAGTGTTCTGCAAATATAAGTAATAACTTTTTTCTTTATTAGATTAATATCCTTCATATCCTTATAATACTCTAAAACCTTTTCATATTTTCTGTTAAATGAAATTTCCTAGATTCAAAGAGAATTATGATTTCTATCCATAATAGCTTAAGTGAAATACAGCCACAGAATTGAATGATGTGCTTTTGGTTTCAAAGTTTGACATTTGTTCTTCTTTCCTTAAACCTATTTCACATCCATCAAAAATTCATTTATTTCGCCTAGTCCATACATTATATCCTTTAATAGAATTATAACAAGGCAAGGCACATTTGAGGTTGGCAAACTTTGAAGACGCAAACTTTTGATTTTTAATTAAATTGCTCCAAGTCACAAAATTGTATCCAATTAAGATTAAATTTTGCCTCTTTAAGATAAGTGACGACTATAATTCACATGAAATGTCTTTTTCAAAAGAAAAAAAAAGATTCAAAAATAGAAACAGAAAAAAAAAGTTCAACTTAGTATCTTTTAGGGAAGAGATAATCTTGTATCTAAAATACATACCGACATCTATGCCTATTTATATAAATTTAATACAACTTCTATATTTCTATAAGGATACGCGCGAAAACATCCATCGTCTTTTTTCAACGTCTTCGTCTTCATCATCGTCATCAGGCTCGTTTTCCCTTTTCTATAGGTACATCAGCATATATTCAAATTCACGTTTACAATATTTCGAGTGGGTATATAATGGAGCTCGTTTAAATATATACAAGGATATGAATATAACATTGCCAACTATCAGCATCAGGCAATGACTTAGATAGAAATGCACGTTTGATATATCAAATGTATGTAGGTTACGTAGGGATGAAGCATTATGGTGTATAGATCCGTAAAAGGTATTGCAAACTACACTAGAACTAGATACTCTTCTACTCTGCACATCCTCATCAATCTGAAAACAAATTTTACATCAGCTGTGTAATACGCGAAATATACGTAATACACATGCGGAGTTTCTAAAAAAAAAAAAAACAATTTTTGTATTACAAATTTATAGAATATCCTTGCGCAGAATTTCGTGATGGCGTTTCCCTTGACAAATTTTTGCCATTTGATTGATTGAAAAAGGAACTGAACACGATGTCTTTTACTCTTAGAATTTGTACCTTTGCAAATACACTGATGACTCATGGATCTTCGCATTGAAATAAAAACAAAATGAATACTTAAAGAGAAAATGGCAAAAGTGTTGCGCGGATCCGGACGTGTGTAAAAGCGCTATTCCACCCGCCGCTCAACTTCAATGTTTGCAGTTTACTTTGGAATTTTGATAAAACGCTATATTGGATAGGTACCTAACGTACACTACGTATCTACCTTCCTAATAGATAAAAGAACTGCGTGCATTGGATCGTGAGATTTAGTTTCCGCATGGTATTTATTTTTGATTTCCTTTTTTCCATTTTATACGAGTACGGTACTCGTATCAATCGATCGGGATTCGGGAGCTATTTTGTTGGAATTTAATTTTATTTTCATCTTTTGGAATTTATTTTCGATGGAGTGTGGACTTAGGAACTGTGATTCTGTGATTGTGTTGAGGCTAAATCCTGAATATTGATTTTAAATATTTACACAAATAAAATTGTTTGAAAATTCATTGTAAGCGATTGAATTCAATGATCGAAATGAACACCAAAAAAAAACAACTTTTTTGTAAATAAAAAAGCTATCTAGTTTATTAGGTATCACTGGGAAAAAAAGGCAAACAATATTACGAAGTTATGAAAAATTGCCATAGGTATTTTTTTTTCTTACTGATTCTCAGGTAATATTGAGAAGGCTTAGGTTCAATACAACGAAACAAGATAAAATGGAGGTGGGCTTTATATGACATCTAGAACGATGTTCACCATTTTTTGATGTTTGATTTAAATTGGTGTTAAAATTGCTAATATCAAGCTTAAGATAGATATAAAGTTTTTGGTTCGGTGGTGAAACGTTACGCAAACCGTTCAACTTTATTTATAGGCTTTTCATTCCAAGGAAGAATGGTCTAAGAGTCTTTTTGCTTTTTTTTTTGTAAAAATACAATAAACGACATTTACCTTTAAAAATGGTGATAAGGAAGGATCCACCACTTTTCGATATTCTCATTTCTCTCTTTTAGTTTTGCCTTTTTTTTGTGTCTTGCTTTTAAACATGAATAGTGTGAATTGCAGTCCCATCTCGAAAATTCTATGTTTCGTTTCGTAAATTCTGATTATTTGAATAATGTTTTAAGTTTTAACTTCAGGCATTTAATATAAGAACGAAAGAAGTGTAAGAACATTTTATTCAGCGACATGTAAAAACTGCATAAAATATGTTATGGCAAGTAATATTGTCCTAAGAAATTTTGAACTCGAGACTTTAAAACAACTTGACATAAAGATGGTACAGAAGTTCAAAAAGTGGTTCGATTAGGTTGATTGAGTTTAAGCAAATAATAGTTTCAAGTACATCGGAGTTATTTTCGGTCAAGTATCCAAAGATCAAATTTTCTCTAATCAGCCCAATATTTTTGAGCGAAGTTTTTTTCTAAATGGTATATTTTTTATGAAAAACCTTTATATTGTCTTAATAATATTAAATGCGCAAAATTGTCAGTTTTTTTGATTTTTTTTAATAAATATTGCATTCGTAAATATGACATTAAAGTGGTATAGAAATCGAAAAAAGTCCGTTTGTCTGTCTGTCCTGACCACCACAGTCATTGTTCGATTGAGTTCAAACTTTGAAACTAAAGCCTAGTACATACTTGTGAACCATCTCGTGAACCCATACAAATTTCAGTTTTTGGTTCACCCGTGAACTTGCTCGTGAAGCTGAGTGGAGAACAAAGTGGAGAGTTTTCGTTCACGGGCAATTCACGTGCAAAATGTACGGGAACTGTTGGTGAAGCTGAAGTCAAATGTTCACAACGTGTACTCACAAGTGTGTACCAGTGAGCAATGTCAAAAGTTCACTTTCTCCACTGGCGAACGTTCACTTCACGAGGAAGTACGTACTAGGCTTAAGGTGAAACACACTCGTGTTAGGCTTTTTTTTTTATTTTTGTTTTAAGACTTAAAACAACAGTAGTCCAAAAACTAATTTGTTTGCCAAAAAATGAAAATTCGAACTTTCTTAACAACGAACCGATAGCATATTATTAAATTTTCTCCAAATTTTTTTATTCTTCACTTGACTTCTTTAAATTAAAAAGAATAAAAGTTTATGTAGCTTTATACGATCGTTACTTTGTTTTTAAGTTTTTTTAAGAACTTATGAACCGATTTCAATATTTTTTTTTTTTCGAAACTCGATATGTATGTATATCGAAATCGGTTTACTAATTCTTTATTTAAAATGTACATTAATAAGCTTTTTATAAACACAATTTTTTTCCAAAAAAGAGGCTGGGATGCGACCCACACTTATAACTTCCCATCACCTTTGTCGATTTGTCTTGCTTAATAAATTGCAGGTTTTCGTGTTGAATTAAAATAGTTGTCAGCTGAAGTATTCATAAAAATTACCAATAATATTTTTCATATCAAAAAATAGTTAAGTTTGAACATCAAGTTTTTTTAAATAAATTTTTAGTCGAAAATTTTAGTAGCAATTCTCAATTTTTTATAAATTGGATGAATGAAACTAATTTGACAGATATCAAAAACCGAACATCAATTTTTACCAAATTTGTGTAATTTTTTTTGTAATTTTTTTTTAGGATAAAACTACTGAATATTTTCTGTGAAATAAAAAAACTTTAAAGACAATATTTTTAATTTAAAAAAAACTATTTGAATCGAAAGTAAATTTTTATCTAATACTAAATATTAATATTTTTTTTTTTTAAACTGTTAATTCGATTTTTCTCACAATTTTACTAGATGTTAACAACAAATTTTTTCAAAAGATAAACGTAGTTTAAAGCCAATATCTCAAAGAAGAAAAGATTTTTGAGTTGAAAATCAATTTTTAAAACTTTTTATTAATTTTTTTGTTTATGTTTTTATTTTTTTAAACCGAATATTTAAAATAATATTTCATATAAGTTAAAGTTAGTTGGAAGCAATAATCTTAAATTTTTGAAAACATATTTTGAAACCTTTGTTAAATTTTCTTTTAAGTTTTTAATTTTTGTAAGAAAACCGTCAACTTGTTTTTTCTCAAAATTTTTCAGAAAGTTGAAAACGATAATTCTTATGTGTGAAAATGAGTTTGAAGCCATAACCTCACATTTTTGAAAAGATATTTGAGTCGAAAATCAATTTTTACCAACTTTTGTTAAAGTTTGTTTGGGTTTTTAGTTTTTTGTAAAAAAAATTATGAATTGGATTTTCCTCAAGATTTTACTAAATGTTGACAAAAATATTTGTATTGGTGGTTTTTTTCCAAATCAGTTTAAAAAAGAGGCTGGGATGCGACCCACACTGATAACTTCACATCATGTCTGTCGATTTATTTTGCTTAAAAATTTGTCGTCAATTTGTTTTTTTTTTTGTCAAAATTTTATAGAATAATGAAAACAAAAGTTCTTATAAGATAAAATAAGTTTGTTTATCTAAATTTCAAGTTTTTATAAAGATATTAGAATCGATGTTGTTCAATTTTTACCAACTTTGAGTAATGTTTTTTTTAGATTTTTATTTTTTATAAAAAAACTGTCAATTCGATTTTTATCAAAATTTTATCAGTTGTCAAAAACATTATTCTTCGTTGCACAAAATTGTTTTGGAGATGAAATCGTATTTAAGTCGTAAAATTTTGGAGGTGACAATTTTTTTTCAGGTTTTTTGATTTATAAAAAAAACTTTAAATGGATTTTTTTTCCAAAAAATATACTTCTTTGATATCACGTTACAATATATTGTATTAAATTTACTTGAAGTGTCTAGCATTTTTGGTCAGTAAGATATTTAGGGTTAACCAAAATGTTCACCTTTTTTTCAAGCTGCTATGGTAAAAAAAACCACCCACGCAATTTTCTTGAGAGCCTTTCCTGCATCTTTCTACCTTATTATCTGTATAACAAAATTTATTTGAAGTCGATAACTCTTCTGGTCCTTGAGCTATGGACGACGAAAAAAACGTCGCGAACGTACGTACACACGCACGCACAGACATCTTTCTAAAAATATTTTATTTCGACTCTAGGGACCTTAAAACGTCGAGAAATGTCAACATTTTCCATTTGACGAATCGGACCCATTACAATAACTTTCTATGGGAAGTTTAAAAAGGGGAACATAAACATCTAACGAACCAATGACGCTTGACACTTGTACTAAATTTTATATTATAAATTGTAATGTGATACCGAACCAGTTTTTTTTTGTTGAAAAAAATCTAATCAACAGTTTTTTTATAAATCGAAAAAAAATGAAAAAAAACATTTGTCACCTCAAAAATTTTACGAATAAAAACGATTTCATCTCCAAAACAATTATTCGCAACGACAAACAACGTTTTTAACATCTGGTAGAATTTTAAGAAGAATAAATTGACATTTTTTTTTATAAAAAATAAAAACCTAAACAAAAATTGAATAAAAGTTTCTATAAATTGATTTTCGTATCTTATATATTTTTATCGTCTTAAAACTTTGAGATATTGGCTTTAAGCTACTTTTATCTTTTTAAATATATTGTTGTCAACATTCATTAAAATTTTGAGAAGAATAGAATCGAAAGTCTTTTTACAAAACCTAAACACCTAAACAAAAATTCTTCAATGTAAAAATTTAATTTTCGACTTAAATATCCTTTCAAGATTATTGCTTCGTACTAATTTTATCTAATAAAAAAATGTTATTTTTAACATTCATTGAAATTTTGATAAAAATCGAATTGACTGTTTTTTAACAAAAAACAAAAACCTAAAAAAAAAAAACAATCCTAAAATTTTGTAAAAATTTACTTTCGACTCAAATAGCTTTTCAAAAATAAGAAATATTGTCTTCAAACTTTTTTTATTTCACAGAAAATATTGTTTTCAATGCCTAGTTATTTTTTTTAAATACAACAGTCCGTTTTTTTATTAAAAAAAATATAATCTACAAAAAAATAGTACTCAAATTTGGTAAAAATAAACGTTTGGTTCTTGATATCTCTCAAATTATTTTCATTCATCCAATTTATAAAAATTTAAGAAATGCTACTAAAATTGTTAAAAAAATTTTCGACTAAAGATCTTTTTAACAAAACTACATCTTGATATAAAAGTATTTCATTATGTGAAAAATATTGGTAGCAATTTTAAAATTTTTAAGAACAATTCAACTGACAACTTTTTTAACCCAGCACAAAAACCTAGAAACTTTTAAGCAAGACAAATCGACAGACGGGATGGTAAGTTATCAGTGTGGGTCGAATCCCAGCCTCTTTTTCTAAAAGTATTTTGCACTAATTTGCAGTTTTATTGTGATTTAATTTGTTTATAGTTAGCAAATGCTTGATAAAATTTAGCTTATTTCTCTATACATGCATATGTACATATGTATTAATGTATTATATATACAAATCTTGTTAGGCTGAAATATAATAATATGAAATTTTTGGAAAACAATTAACATTAATTCATGCCCTGTTACCGCAAAACTAATTAATTGAAATTATTATCATACTTTTTCGAACAAAAAAAGTTATGTTAGTTATATTACAAAATATATGTATATATCTATGTATATGCTTGGATTTTGTGTATTATTGATCTAGTGCGGCTAAAACCTCATTGGGGTGGAAAACAGTTTTGAGCTGTATACACTTTAGTTTTACGAAAACACTAAAAACAACTTTTATAAGTTGTAAGGACTTGCTTTAAAGATTTAATGAAGATTTAATGAATCAATAAACAAAGATCAATTAAAAATATTTTAAACTAAAGAAAAATGTAATTTCAAAACTTTGTTTTACCATTTTCAACTCAAGTTTTCATCAAAATAAATTCAGTTTTTTCAATATAAAATTGAATATTCCAAAATGGAGTTTTTAACATGTTTTAATCAAAATTAAGACAAATTTCATTTGTTTCAAAACTAACTTACCTCAGGCATACAAATAAGTACTCGTATTGCAATTGCAATTCATGTTTTGGTAATGCAAGTGGAACGGAAAGCTTAGCTCCTTTTTTTTTAGTGTCAATGAATAAAATTAACATCCTTTATCTAACCTTTTTTCGTGTTTGCAAATACGTAGAATTCCTACTCTAATTTAAACGTTAAATTAAATTAATCAAATTCGTTTTGATTTTCTCGGAATCAAATTTTGGGTTTTATCTGCGAAACACAACATGGTTGCGGATTGTGGTATTTGAATACAATTTTTTTTTATATTTAAATTACAAGCAGTACAACCCATACATATATAATGTATGTATTTTTATGTGGCTTAGGTATTAAATTAATTTTAATATATTTTATTTTTGTTATTGACAACCAACAAATCCTCCTATAATCATAACTTTTTTTCTATTTTGTATAGAAATTTTATCTCGATGATGTTTTTCAAAGAAAATCTATTTAAAGTCTGACACTGACGTTTATATCAAACATTAATCGACATCACACCATAAAAAGCAAATAACAAACTTTGACAGCTGTGAAAATAATAATTTGACAGTTTCTTTTTATTTGCTGGGGCGGCGATGGCAGTCATTATTTTGCTTTTCTTTTTTTTATTTTTGCCCCATAACTATATACCCCTTTATTCTTTTTCATGTTTTTCTTTATACAACATCAGGGACTTGAAAGTGAAGACCCAAAACGAAATATCATACATACATCAAGCAACAAATGTACTCCAGTATACACATAAGGAGTAGCTTTTCTTGCCTGATGTCATAGACAACCGCAGCAGTGACTTCGTCTACGACTGTGCACATTTTTTGTACCATGGTATGCCATGCCATGGCATTGTCAGAGCTCATCTATTCCCTCGCGAAATCTTCAGAGGATGAACATCATTCTTAGTTTGTCTTCGAAAGAATGTGTGAATAATTTGATTCTTGGCATTTTCTATGCCTTACTACCACCTCTCTAGGAAGGAGCTACTCCTATAACTGACTACCCTCTGTGTTGCATTAACATCCATAGCACCAGAAAAGATATAGAAGTAGCAGTAGCAGCTGTCGTTGGTTTAATTCTCCGGAAATAAGTAACAGCTTTATGAGGATGTTCTTATATTTTTCTTTTCAAAACGATTTCGTCTTTAATCTAATATAGAATTATTTGTATAAATGAAGAAAATACAAAAAAATCTATCATAAAGGAAAGAAGGCTTGCTTTGGAATTGAGTGATGAACATTTTGTAATAAGATTTTGAGTATTTGCTTAAGAAACTGATTGTTTGTTTAAGGAAGGTTTAAATGAAAAGAAATAACTTCAAAGATGAGTTAATGTGTTTGTTGGAGGTATATGGATCTTTTTTAAATTAATTCGATATGAAATAAGAATTGACAATATTTTTTGCTTTTACTTTTTAATATTTTTAGAAATAGCTACATTTTTGAAACATATTGACGAGCTTTTATAAAATTAATTTTAAATTCAATTTATACTTCTCCATAAAAGATCAATTGAATTTTAGAAAAGAGACGTTTTTCTAACATTCTTACTTCTTTTTTTTATAAACCAACAAAAGTAAAAATAGTATTTGTCATGTTGCACATTTTGCAAAAAAAAGATTGAGTTACTTCCAAAGTTGTTATATGCATCAAAAAATAAAGTATTTGACATTTTAATAAATAATAAAGACCTGTAGAAAATACTACTAAAATTGCTCAAGACAGATTTTTGACTCGAATATTTGGCAATAATTAAAGATATTGACTTCAAACTAATTTTGTCCTACAAAAATTTTTTGGAAAAAATCCCATTGACAATTTTTGTTTGTATAGAAAATAACAATGCATAACAAATAATACACAGAATTGGTAAAAATGATTTAAAATTCGAATACCTTGAGAATAAATGGAGGTATTGACTTAAAAAAAAATATTGTATTCTATACAAAATATTCTTGGTTGAATATTGTCTGTTAGAAGAATCTAATGTTAGCTTTTGTTTGTTCTTATATATAAAAATGAATAGGAAAATGTGTTGGTTGCTGCATAACTCAACAACGCCAGGACCAATTTGGCCAATTCTTTTTTTTAAATATTCATTGAAGTTTAAGGATGGTTTTTACGCCGAGAAAAATTCCAATAATTGCCGAAAAAAACATATAAACAGCCCTTTTCTTTTTCCCATACAAATGTTTTCTAACTAAAACGTAGGCGACTTCAAGAATTTGACTTCAAGTCATAACAAATTAAAAAAAAAGAAGAAAATAGTTTTGTTGCCAATTTGCTGTTGTTTTTCTTGGATCTTCTGTTACCTTATCCACCGAGTTTGCCTTTGTCAACTGATGAACGGCTGAAACAAATCTGTATATTGTGTTTTGTGCAGAGTGTGTTAGTGTTTGCTTAGTAAGTGTTTAGTGACAAAGTAATTTATAATTGATATGCCTCCTATAAGACGAAGCAATTTGGGTAGAAGAACAAGGTAACTACCTAACTAATCGTACTGCACAAGAACGTGAAGACCAAATTGAACGAGAAAGAATTCGGATATCACAAACGCGTGAAGTGCGAGTGCGCCATTCAACTAATGATCGCTCAAGTTGAATCGAACTGCTTTCAGTTACGATGTGTCAATTGACTACAGTAACTACCAATGCGTTGTTTTTTGTTCTATGAACTTGGTTTGCTCACACTGTAAGGCATTGAAATACAAAAACAAAACTATTGGATTGTGTTGCGCAAATGGTAAAATGAAATTGATACCATAGGATCCACAACTGGAGTTTCAGGAAACGGAACAGATTCCATACACTTTTTGACAAATATTCAACACTATAACAATTGCTTTCAAATGACTTCTTATGCCAACAAATGTAGTTCGGGAAAATTTCATACCAACTTTCAAGGTATGTATTATACCAGTTATATTATTTTAGCGAACAAATTTTTCTATCACCTTATGTTAAGATGTTTATTGATAGATATTAGTTACAACTCAATATATAATTTTTAAGATCAAATATTTTTTAAGGTTGATGACTGACAATCCATATATTTATACCCCATTGCTTATTTATTTTATTTTGTGTTGTTTGGTACAAAAATACAATTTTTTTAAATAGAACGGGAAACCCAAATATGCAAATCAGTGAAGAAATGTACAATAAAGCGTTGATTTCAATTGAGGACATGTGCTTGATAATGTCAAACAAACTATTAATTAAATTAGGCCTGACCGCGCCCAATCGTCTAATGCATTATACTTTTAACCAAGAGTTGCATCGAGAAAAAATTGTGTGATCTCAACACTTTGAAAGAATTAATTCAAACAAATCTTCCACTGTTGAATGAACAACAGAAATATGTATATGATACTCTTATGAAAGTAGCAAATGATGAAACTGGAGGGATTTACTTATTAGATGCACCTGGTGGTACACGAAAACCTTTTTTGATTTCAATAATATTAGCAACAATTTTCTAACAAAATAAAATTGAACTTGCACTCGCTTCGTCAGGAATCGCAGCAACTTTTCTTGAAGGCGGTCGAACAGCCCATTCAGCACTAAAATTGACCTTTAATTATGCAAAGCAATAAAACTCTAACCTGAAACATTTCGAAGAACTCTGCAATGGCAAAAATTTTGCAGCAATGTAAACTGATTGTTTGGAATGAATGTACGATGGCACATACAAAATCTTTGGAGGTTTTAGTCAGAACTTTAAAAGATCTATTAAGCAATAATATCATATTTGGTGGTGCAATGATTTTATTAGCAGGAGATTTTCGTCAAACATTGCCAGTGATTCCACGATCAACGCCAGCTGATGAAATCATGCATGTCTGAAGTCCTCTAATTTGTGGAAATATGTCGAAGTACTTCATTTAAGCAAGAATATGCGTGCCGAATTGCAAAATGACCAATCTAGAAACATCTTCCCTAAACAATTATTTGACTTTGGTAATCGCAAATTTCGTATAGACATGTTGATTGGCTGCATTAACTTTCCTCAAAGTTTTTGTCAGTTACCGCAATCAAAAGATGAACTTATTCAGAAGGTGTTTGCAGATGATTCACAAATTTACAGAAACCATGACTGCTTTAGCAAACGAGCTATTTTGGCTGATGTAGTCAATTATCCACCGGAATTTTTAAACTAGCTGGATTTGCCAGGATTGCCACCTCAAAATCTTCAATTAAACGTTGGATCAATAGTTATAGTGTTGCAACAGCATCTTTGCAATGGTTCACGGTTAGCGATAAAAAAATTACTAGACAACTTTCAAAAGAAATTATAAATGAGAAGATGTTTTAATACTGCGCATCCCAATGATTCCAAGGGATGTGCCATTGGAGTTAAAACGAAAACAGTTTCCAGTTCGGCTTGCTTTTGCTATGACCATAAACAAGTCCTAGGGAAAATAATAAAGTGTTTGTGGTATTAATCTAGAAATCCCATGTTTCTTTCATGGTTAATTGTATGTTGCCTGTTCCCGTGTTGGAAAACCATCAGATTTGTTTGTCTATATGCGCCAAGTAATCAAATAA
>NW_026605432.1:0-61734 GCF_945859685.1 Eupeodes corollae
GAAGGATCAGGTGATGGTTTTGGGTGTGATTTGATTTTCGTCTAGAACATCAAAAATCCTTCAGGATGCTCCAAAATGACTCATCTATATCTATAATGATAGATCTTGATTAGGAGTATCTTTTTCTAGTACATGTCAAGTATCTATTTTGAAGTCTTGATCGATTTTGGGGGTTGGGAAGGATCAGGTGATGGTTTTGGGTGTGATTTGATTTTCGTCTAGAACATCAAAAATCCTTCAGGATGCTCCAAAAGGACTCATCTATATCTATAATGATAGATCTTGATTAGGAGTATCTTTTTCTAGTACATGTCAAGTATCTATTTTGAAGTCTTGATCGATTTTGGGGGTTGGGAAGGATCAGGTGATGGTTTTGGGTGTGATTTGATTTTCGTCTAGAACATCAAAAATCCTTCAGGATGCTCCAAAATGACTCATCTATATCTATAATGATAGATCTTGATTAGGAGTATCTTTTTCTAGTACATGTCAAGTATCTATTTTGAAGTCTTGATCGATTTTGGGGGTTGGGAAGGATCAGGTGATGGTTTTGGGTGTGATTTGATTTTCGTCTAGAACATCAAAAATCCTTCAGGATGCTCCAAAATGACTCATCTATATCTATAATGATAGATCTTGATTAGGAGTATCTTTTTCTAGTACATGTCAAGTATCTATTTTGAAGTCTTGATCGATTTTGGGGGTTGGGAAGGATCAGGTGATGGTTTTGGGTGTGATTTGATTTTCGTCTAGAACATCAAAAATCCTTCAGGATGCTCCAAAATGACTCATCTATATCTATAATGATAGATCTTGATTAGGAGTATCTTTTTCTAGTACATGTCAAGTATCTATTTTGAAGTCTTGATCGATTTTGGGGGTTGGGAAGGATCAGGTGATGGTTTTGGGTGTGATTTGATTTTCGTCTAGAACATCAAAAATCCTTCAGGATGCTCCAAAATGACTCATCTATATCTATAATGATAGATCTTGATTAGGAGTATCTTTTTCTAGTACATGTCAAGTATCTATTTTGAAGTCTTGATCGATTTTGGGGGTTGGGAAGGATCAGGTGATGGTTTTGGGTGTGATTTGATTTTCGTCTAGAACATCAAAAATCCTTTAGGATGCTCCAAAATGACTCATCTATATCTATAATGATAGATCTTGATTAGGAGTATCTTTTTCTAGTACATGTCAAGTATCTATTTTGAAGTCTTGATCGATTTTGGGGGTTGGGAAGGATCAGGTGATGGTTTTGGGTGTGATTTGATTTTCGTCTAGAACATCAAAAATCCTTTAGGATGCTCCAAAATGACTCATCTATATCTATAATGATAGATCTTGATTAGGAGTATCTTTTTCTAGTACATGTCAAGTATCTATTTTGAAGTCTTGATCGATTTTGGGGGTTGGGAAGGATCAGGTGATGGTTTTGGGTGTGATTTGATTTTCGTCTAGAACATCAAAAATCCTTCAGGATGCTCCAAAAGGACTCATCTATATCTATAATGATAGATCTTGATTAGGAGTATCTTTTTCTAGTACATGTCAAGTATCTATTTTGAAGTCTTGATCGATTTTGGGGGTTGGGAAGGATCAGGTGATGGTTTTGGGTGTGATTTGATTTTCGTCTAGAACATCAAAAATCCTTCAGGATGCTCCAAAATGACTCATCTATATCTATAATGATAGATCTTGATTAGGAGTATCTTTTTCTAGTACATGTCAAGTATCTATTTTGAAGTCTTGATCGATTTTGGGGGTTGGGAAGGATCAGGTGATGGTTTTGGGTGTGATTTGATTTTCGTCTAGAACATCAAAAATCCTTCAGGATGCTCCAAAATGACTCATCTATATCTATAATGATAGATCTTGATTAGGAGTATCTTTTTCTAGTACATGTCAAGTATCTATTTTGAAGTCTTGATCGATTTTGGGGGTTGGGAAGGATCAGGTGATGGTTTTGGGTGTGATTTGATTTTCGTCTAGAACATCAAAAATCCTTCAGGATGCTCCAAAATGACTCATCTATATCTATAATGATAGATCTTGATTAGGAGTATCTTTTTCTAGTACATGTCAAGTATCTATTTTGAAGTCTTGATCGATTTTGGGGGTTGGGAAGGATCAGGTGATGGTTTTGGGTGTGATTTGATTTTCGTCTAGAACATCAAAAATCCTTCAGGATGCTCCAAAATGACTCATCTATATCTATAATGATAGATCTTGATTAGGAGTATCTTTTTCTAGTACATGTCAAGTATCTATTTTGAAGTCTTGATCGATTTTGGGGGTTGGGAAGGATCAGGTGATGGTTTTGGGTGTGATTTGATTTTCGTCTAGAACATCAAAAATCCTTCAGGATGCTCCAAAATGACTCATCTATATCTATAATGATAGATCTTGATTAGGAGTATCTTTTTCTAGTACATGTCAAGTATCTATTTTGAAGTCTTGATCGATTTTGGGGGTTGGGAAGGATCAGGTGATGGTTTTGGGTGTGATTTGATTTTCGTCTAGAACATCAAAAATCCTTCAGGATGCTCCAAAATGACTCATCTATATCTATAATGATAGATCTTGATTAGAAGTATCTTTTTCTAGTAGATGTCAAGTATCTATTTTGAAGTCTTGATCGATTTTGGGGGTTGGGAAGGATCAGGTGATGGTTTTGGGTGTGATTTGATTTTCGTCTAGAACATCAAAAATCCTTCAGGATGCTCCAAAATGACTCATCTATATCTATAATGATAGATCTTGATTAGGAGTATCTTTTTCTAGTACATGTCAAGTATCTATTTTGAAGTCTTGATCGATTTTGGGGGTTGGGAAGGATCAGGTGATGGTTTTGGGTGTGATTTGATTTTCGTCTAGAACATCAAAAATCCTTCAGGATGCTCCGAAATGACTCATCTATATCTATAATGATAGATCTTGATTAGGAGTATCTTTTTCTAGTACATGTCAAGTATCTATTTTGAAGTCTTGATCGATTTTGGGGGTTGGGAAGGATCAGGTGATGGTTTTGGGTGTGAATTGATTTTCGTCTAGAACATCAAAAATCCTTCAGGATGCTCCAAAATGACTCATCTATATCTATAATGATAGATCTTGATTAGGAGTATCTTTTTCTAGTACATGTCAAGTATCTATTTTGAAGTCTTGATCGATTTTGAGGGTTGGGAAGGATCAGGTGATGGTTTTGGGTGTGATTTGATTTTCGTCTAGAACATCAAAAATCCTTCAGGATGCTCCAAAATGACTCATCTATATCTATAATGATAGATCTTGATTAGGAGTATCTTTTTTTAGTACATGTCAAGTATCTATTTTGAAGTCTTGATCGATTTTGGGGGTTGGGAAGGATCAGGTGATGGTTTTGGGTGTGATTTGATTTTCGTCTAGAACATCAAAAATCCTTCAGGATGCTCCAAAATGACTCATCTATATCTATAATGATAGATCTTGATTAGGAGTATCTTTTTCTAGTACATGTCAAGTATCTATTTTGAAGTCTTGATCGATTTTGGGGGTTGGGAAGGATCAGGTGATGGTTTTGGGTGTGATTTGATTTTCGTCTAGAACATCAAAAATCCTTCAGGATGCTCCAAAATGACTCATCTATATCTATAATGATAGATCTTGATTAGGAGTATCTTTTTCTAGTACATGTCAAGTATCTATTTTGAAGTCTTGATCGATTTTGGGGGTTGGGAAGGATCAGGTGATGGTTTTGGGTGTGATTTGATTTTCGTCTAGAACATCAAAAATCCTTCAGGATGCTCCAAAATGACTCATCTATATCTATAATGATAGATCTTGATTAGGAGTATCTTTTTCTAGTACATGTCAAGTATCTATTTTGAAGTCTTGATCGATTTTGGGGGTTGGGAAGGATCAGGTGATGGTTTTGGGTGTGATTTGATTTTCGTCTAGAACATCAAAAATCCTTCAGGATGCTCCAAAATGACTCATCTATATCTATAATGATAGATCTTGATTAGGAGTATCTTTTTCTAGTACATGTCAAGTATCTATTTTGAAGTCTTGATCGATTTTGGGGGTTGGGAAGGATCAGGTGATGGTTTTGGGTGTGATTTGATTTTCGTCTAGAACATCAAAAATCCTTCAGGATGCTCCAAAATGACTCATCTATATCTATAATGATAGATCTTGATTAGGAGTATCTTTTTCTAGTACATGTCAAGTATCTATTTTGAAGTCTTGATCGATTTTGGGGGTTGGGAAGGATCAGGTGATGGTTTTGGGTGTGATTTGATTTTCGTCTAGAACATCAAAAATCCTTCAGGATGCTCCAAAATGACTCATCTATATCTATAATGATAGATCTTGATTAGGAGTATCTTTTTCTAGTACATGTCAAGTATCTATTTTGAAGTCTTGATCGATTTTGGGGGTTGGGAAGGATCAGGTGATGGTTTTGGGTGTGATTTGATTTTCGTCTAGAACATCAAAAATCCTTCAGGATGCTCCAAAATGACTCATCTATATCTATAATGATAGATCTTGATTAGGAGTATCTTTTTCTAGTACATGTCAAGTATCTATTTTGAAGTCTTGATCGATTTTGGGGGTTGGGAAGGATCAGGTGATGGTTTTGGGTGTGATTTGATTTTCGTCTAGAACATCAAAAATCCTTCAGGATGCTCCAAAATGACTCATCTATATCTATAATGATAGATCTTGATTAGGAGTATCTTTTTCTAGTACATGTCAAGTATCTATTTTGAAGTCTTGATCGATTTTGGGGGTTGGGAAGGATCAGGTGATGGTTTTGGGTGTGATTTGATTTTCGTCTAGAACATCAAAAATCCTTCAGGATGCTCCAAAATGACTCATCTATATCTATAATGATAGATCTTGATTAGGAGTATCTTTTTCTAGTACATGTCAAGTATCTATTTTGAAGTCTTGATCGATTTTGGGGGTTGGGAAGGATCAGGTGATGGTTTTGGGTGTGATTTGATTTTCGTCTAGAACATCAAAAATCCTTCAGGATGCTCCAAAATGACTCATCTATATCTATAATGATAGATCTTGATTAGGAGTATCTTTTTCTAGTACATGTCAAGTATCTATTTTGAAGTCTTGATCGATTTTGGGGGTTGGGAAGGATCAGGTGATGGTTTTGGGTGTGATTTGATTTTCGTCTAGAACATCAAAAAATCCTTCAGGATGCTCCAAAATGACTCATCTATATCTATAATGATAGATCCTGATTAGGAGTATCTTTTTCTAGTACATGTCAAGTATCTATTTTGAAGTCTTGATCGATTTTGGGGGTTGGGAAGGATCAGGTGATGGTTTTGGGTGTGATTTGATTTTCGTCTAGAACATCAAAAATCCTTCAGGATGCTCCAAAATGACTCATCTATATCTAAAATGATAGATCTTGATTAGGAGTATCTTTTTCTAGTACATGTCAAGTATCTATTTTGAAGTCTTGATCGATTTTGGGGGTTGGGAAGGATCAGGTGATGGTTTTGGGTGTGATTTGATTTTCGTCTAGAACATCAAAAATCCTTCAGGATGCTCCAAAATGACTCATCTATATCTATAATGATAGATCTTGATTAGGAGTATCTTTTTCTAGTACATGTCAAGTATATTTTGAAGTCTTGATCGATTTTGGGGGTTGGGAAGGATCAGGTGATGGTTTTGGGTGTGATTTGATTTTCGTCTAGAACATCAAAAATCCTTCAGGATGCTCCAAAATGACTCATCTATATCTATAATGATAGATCTTGATTAGGAGTATCTTTTTCTAGTACATGTCAAGTATCTATTTTGAAGTCTTGATCGATTTTGGGGGTTGGGAAGGATCAGGTGATGGTTTTGGGTGTGATTTGATTTTCGTCTAGAACATCAAAAATCCTTCAGGATGCTCCAAAATGACTCATCTATATCTATAATGATAGATCTTGATTAGGAGTATCTTTTTCTAGTACATGTCAAGTATCTATTTTGAAGTCTTGATCGATTTTGGGGGTTGGGAAGGATCAGAAGATGGTTTTGGGTGTGATTTGATTTTCGTCTAGAACATCAAAAATCCTTCAGGATGCTCCAAAATGACTCATCTATATCTATAATGATAGATCTTGATTAGGAGTATCTTTTTCTAGTACATGTCAAGTATCTATTTTGAAGTCTTGATCGATTTTGGGGGTTGGGAAGGATCAGGTGATGGTTTTGGGTGTGATTTGATTTTCGTCTAGAACATCAAAAATCCTTCAGGATGCTCCAAAATGACTCATCTATATCTATAATGATAGATCTTGATTAGGAGTATCTTTTTCTAGTACATGTCAAGTATCTATTTTGAAGTCTTGATCGATTTTGGGGGTTGGGAAGGATCAGGTGATGGTTTTGGGTGTGATTTGATTTTCGTCTAGAACATCAAAAATCCTTCAGGATGCTCCAAAATGACTCATCTATATCTATAATGATAGATCTTGATTAGGAGTATCTTTTTCTAGTACATGTCAAGTATCTATTTTGAAGTCTTGATCGATTTTGGGGGTTGGGAAGGATCAGGTGATGGTTTTGGGTGTGATTTGATTTTCGTCTAGAACATCAAAAATCCTTCAGGATGCTCCAAAATGACTTATCTATATCTATAATGATAGATCTTGATTAGGAGTATCTTTTTCTAGTACATGTCAAGTATCTATTTTGAAGTCTTGATCGATTTTGGGGGTTGGGAAGGATCAGGTGATGGTTTTGGGTGTGATTTGATTTTCGTCTAGAACATCAAAAATCCTTCAGGATGCTCCAAAATGACTCATCTATATCTATAATGATAGATCTTGATTAGTAGTATCTTTTTCTAGTACATGTCAAGTATCTATTTTGAAGTCTTGATCGATTTTGGGGGTTGGGAAGGATCAGGTGATGGTTTTGGGTGTGATTTGATTTTCGTCTAGAACATCAAAAATCCTTCAGGATGCTCCAAAATGACTCATCTATATCTATAATGATAGATCTTGATTAGGAGTATCTTTTTCTAGTACATGTCACGTATGTATTTTGAAGTCTTGATCGATTTTGGGGTTGGGAAGGATCAGGTGATGGTTTTGGGTGTGATTTGATTTTCGTCTAGAACATCAAAAATCCTTCAGGATGCTCCAAAATGACTCATCTATATCTATAATGATAAATCTTGATTAGGAGTATCTTTTTCTAGTACATGTCAAGTATCTATTTTGAAGTCTTGATCGATTTTGGGGGTTGGGAAGGATCAGGTGATGGTTTTGGGTGTGATTTGATTTTCGTCTAGAACATCAAAAATCCTTCAGGATGCTCCAAAATGACTCATCTATATCTATAATGATAGATCTTGATTAGGAGTATCTTTTTCTAGTACATGTCAAGTATCTATTTTGAAGTCTTGATCGATTTTGGGGGTTGGGAAGGATCAGGTGATGGTTTTGGGTGTGATTTGATTTTCGTCTAGAACATCAAAAATCCTTCAGGATGCTCCAAAATGACTCATCTATATCTATAATGATAGATCTTGATTAGGAGTATCTTTTTCTAGTACATGTCAAGTATCTATTTTGAAGTCTTGATCGATTTTGGGGGTTGGGAAGGATCAGGTGATGGTTTTGGGTGTGATTTGATTTTCGTCTAGAACATCAAAAATCCTTCAGGATGCTCCAAAATGACTCATCTATATCTATAATGATAGATCTTGATTAGGAGTATCTTTTTCTAGTACATGTCAAGTATCTATTTTGAAGTCTTGATCGATTTTGGGGGTTGGGAAGGATCAGGTGATGGTTTTGGGTGTGATTTGATTTTCGTCTAGAACATCAAAAATCCTTCAGGATGCTCCAAAATGACTAGTCTATATCTATAATGATAGATCTTGATTAGGAGTATCTTTTTCTAGTACATGTCAAGTATCTATTTGAAGTCTTGATCGATTTTGGGGGTTGGGAAGGATCAGGTGATGGTTTTGGGTGTGATTTGATTTTCGTCTAGAACATCAAAAATCCTTCAGGATGCTCCAAAATGACTCATCTATATCTATAATGATAGATCTTGATTAGGAGTATCTTTTTCTAGTACATGTCAAGTATCTATTTTGAAGTCTTGATCGATTTTGGGGGTTGGGAAGGATCAGGTGATGGTTTTGGGTGTGATTTGATTTTCGTCTAGAACATCAAAAATCCTTCAGGATGCTCCAAAATGACTCATCTATATCTATAATGATAGATCTTGATTAGGAGTATCTTTTTCTAGTACATGTCAAGTATCTATTTTGAAGTCTTGATCGATTTTGGGGGTTGGGAAGGATCAGGTGATGGTTTTGGGTGTGATTTGATTTTCGTCTAGAACATCAAAAATCCTTCAGGATGCTCCAAAATGACTCATCTATATCTATAATGATAGATCTTGATTAGGAGTATCTTTTTCTAGTACATGTCAAGTATCTATTTTGAAGTCTTGATCGATTTTGGGGGTTGGGAAGGATCAGGTGATGGTTTTGGGTGTGATTTGATTTTCGTCTAGAACATCAAAAATCCTTCAGGATGCTCCAAAATGACTCATCTATATCTATAATGATAGATCTTGATTAGGAGTATTTTTTTCTGCTACATGTCAAGTATCTATTTTGAAGTCTTGATCGATTTTGGGGGTTGGGAAGGATCAGGTGATGGTTTTGGGTGTGATTTGATTTTCGTCTAGAACATCAAAAATCCTTCAGGATGCTCCAAAATGACTCATCTATATCGATAATGATAGATATTGATTAGGAGTATCTTTTTCTAGTACATGTCAAGTATCTATTTTGAAGTCTTGATCGATTTTGGGGGTTGGGAAGGATCAGGTGATGGTTTTGGGTGTGATTTGATTTTCGTCTAGAACATCAAAAATCCTTCAGGATGCTCCAAAATGACTCATCTTTATCTATAATGATAGATCTTGATTAGGAGTATCTTTTTCTAGTACATGTCAAGTATCTATTTTGAAGTCTTGATCGATTTTGGGGGTTGGGAAGGATCAGGTGATGGTTTTGGGTGTGATTTGATTTTCGTCTAGAACATCAAAAATCCTTCAGGATGCTCCAAAATGACTCATCTATATCTATAATGATAGATCTTGATTAGGAGTATCTTTTTCTACTACATGTCAAGTATCTATTTTGAAGTCTTGATCGATTTTGGGGGTTGGGAAGGATCAGGTGATGGTTTTGGGTGTGATTTGATTTTCGTCTAGAACATCAAAAATCCTTCAGGATGCTCCAAAATGACTCATCTATATCTATAATGATAGATCTTGATTAGGAGTATCTTTTTCTAGTACATGTCAAGTATCTATTTTGAAGTCTTGATCGATTTTGGGGGTTGGGAAGGATCAGGTGATGGTTTTGGGTGTGACTTGATTTTCGTCTAGAACATCAAAAATCCTTCAGGATGCTCCAAAATGACTCATCTATATCTATAATGATAGATCTTGATTAGGAGTATCTTTTTCTAGTACATGTCAAGTATCTATTTTGAAGTCTTGATCGATTTTGGGGGTTGGGAAGGATCAGGTGATGGTTTTGGGTGTGATTTGATTTTCGTCTAGAACATCAAAAATCCTTCAGGATGCTCCAAAATGACTCATCTATATCTATAATGATAGATCTTGATTAGGAGTATCTTTTTCTAGTACATGTCAAGTATCTATTTTGAAGTCTTGATCGATTTTGGGGGTTGGGAAGGATCAGGTGATGGTTTTGGGTGTGATTTGATTTTCGTCTAGAACATCAAAAATCCTTCAGGATGCTCCAAAATGACTCATCTATATCTATAATGATAGATCTTGATTAGGAGTATCTTTTTCTAGTACATGTCAAGTATCTATTTTGAAGTCTTGATCGATTTTGGGGGTTGGGAAGGATCAGGTGATGGTTTTGGGTGTGATTTGATTTTCGTCTAGAACATCAAAAATCCTTCAGGATGCTCCAAAATGACTCATCTATATCTATAATGATAGATCTTGATTAGGAGTATCTTTTTCTAGTACATGTCAAGTATCTATTTTGAAGTCTTGATCGATTTTGGGGGTTGGGAAGGATCAGGTGATGGTTTTGGGTGTGATTTGATTTTCGTCTAGAACATCAAAAATCCTTCAGGATGCTCCAAAATGACTCATCTATATCTATAATGATAGATCTTGATTAGGAGTATCTTTTTCTAGTACATGTCAAGTATCTATTTTGAAGTCTTGATCGATTTTGGGGGTTGGGAAGGATCAGGTGATGGTTTTGGGTGTGATTTGATTTTCGTCTAGAACATCAAAAATCCTTCAGGATGCTCCAAAATGACTCATCTATATCTATAATGATAGATCTTGATTAGGAGTATCTTTTTCTAGTACATGTCAAGTATCTATTTTGAAGTCTTGATCGATTTTGGGGGTTGGGAAGGATCAGGTGATGGTTTTGGGTGTGATTTGATTTTCGTCTAGAACATCAAAAATCCTTCAGGATGCTCCAAAATGACTCATCTATATCTATAATGATAGATCTTGATTAGGAGTATCTTTTTCTAGTACATGTCAAGTATCTATTTTGAAGTCTTGATCGATTTTGGGGGTTGGGAAGGATCAGGTGATGGTTTTGGGTGTGATTTGATTTTCGTCTAGAACATCAAAAATCCTTCAGGATGCTCCAAAATGACTCATCTATATCTATAATGATAGATCTTGATTAGGAGTATCTTTTTCTACTACATGTCAAGTATCTATTTTGAAGTCTTGATCGATTTTGGGGGTTGGGAAGGATCAGGTGATGGTTTTGGGTGTGATTTGATTTTCGTCTAGAACACCAAAAATCCTTCAGGATGCTCCAAAATGACTCATCTATATCTATAATGATAGATCTTGATTAGGAGTATCTTTTTCTAGTACATGTCAAGTATCTATTTTGAAGTCTTGATCGATTTTGGGGGTTGGGAAGGATCAGGTGATGGTTTTGGGTGTGATTTGATTTTCGTCTAGAACATCAAAAATCCTTCAGGATGCTCCAAAATGACTCATCTATATCTATAATGATAGATCTTGATTAGGAGTATCTTTTTCTAGTACATGTCAAGTATCTATTTTGA
Organism: Eupeodes corollae; assembly: GCF_945859685.1. NCBI lineage: Eukaryota > Metazoa > Arthropoda > Insecta > Diptera > Syrphidae > Eupeodes > Eupeodes corollae. Next base: position 11,124 of record NW_026605432.1, read on the forward strand.
AGTCTTGATCGATTTTGGGGGTTGGGAAGGATCAGGTGATGGTTTTGGGTGTGATTTGATTTTCGTCTAGAACATCAAAAATCCTTCAGGATGCTCCAAAATGACTCATCTATATCTATAATGATAGATCTTGATTAGGAGTATTTTTTTCTGCTACATGTCAAGTATCTATTTTGAAGTCTTGATCGATTTTGGGGGTTGGGAAGGATCAGGTGATGGTTTTGGGTGTGATTTGATTTTCGTCTAGAACATCAAAAATCCTTCAGGATGCTCCAAAATGACTCATCTATATCGATAATGATAGATATTGATTAGGAGTATCTTTTTCTAGTACATGTCAAGTATCTATTTTGAAGTCTTGATCGATTTTGGGGGTTGGGAAGGATCAGGTGATGGTTTTGGGTGTGATTTGATTTTCGTCTAGAACATCAAAAATCCTTCAGGATGCTCCAAAATGACTCATCTTTATCTATAATGATAGATCTTGATTAGGAGTATCTTTTTCTAGTACATGTCAAGTATCTATTTTGAAGTCTTGATCGATTTTGGGGGTTGGGAAGGATCAGGTGATGGTTTTGGGTGTGATTTGATTTTCGTCTAGAACATCAAAAATCCTTCAGGATGCTCCAAAATGACTCATCTATATCTATAATGATAGATCTTGATTAGGAGTATCTTTTTCTACTACATGTCAAGTATCTATTTTGAAGTCTTGATCGATTTTGGGGGTTGGGAAGGATCAGGTGATGGTTTTGGGTGTGATTTGATTTTCGTCTAGAACATCAAAAATCCTTCAGGATGCTCCAAAATGACTCATCTATATCTATAATGATAGATCTTGATTAGGAGTATCTTTTTCTAGTACATGTCAAGTATCTATTTTGAAGTCTTGATCGATTTTGGGGGTTGGGAAGGATCAGGTGATGGTTTTGGGTGTGATTTGATTTTCGTCTAGAACATCAAAAATCCTTCAGGATGCTCCAAAATGACTCATCTATATCTATAATGATAGATCTTGATTAGGAGTATCTTTTTTCTAGTACATGTCAAGTATCTATTTTGAAGTCTTGATCGATTTTGGGGGTTGGGAAGGATCAGGTGATGGTTTTGGGTGTGATTTGATTTTCGTCTAGAACATCAAAAATCCTTCAGGATGCTCCAAAATGACTCATCTATATCTATAATGATAGATCTTGATTAGGAGTATCTTTTTCTAGTACATGTCAAGTATCTATTTTGAAGTCTTGATCGATTTTGGGGGTTGGGAAGGATCAGGTGATGGTTTTGGGTGTGATTTGATTTTCGTCTAGAACATCAAAAATCCTTCAGGATGCTCCAAAATGACTCATCTATATCTATAATGATAGATCTTGATTAGGAGTATCTTTTTCTAGTACATGTCAAGTATCTATTTTGAAGTCTTGATCGATTTTGGGGGTTGGGAAGGATCAGGTGATGGTTTTGGGTGTGATTTGATTTTCGTCTAGAACATCAAAAATCCTTCAGGATGCTCCAAAATGACTCATCTATATCTATAATGATAGATCTTGATTAGGAGTATCTTTTTCTAGTACATGTCAAGTATCTATTTTGAAGTCTTGATCGATTTTGGGGGTTGGGAAGGATCAGGTGATGGTTTTGGGTGTGATTTGATTTTCGTCTAGAACATCAAAAATCCTTCAGGATGCTCCAAAATGACTCATCTATATCTATAATGATAGATCTTGATTAGGAGTATCTTTTTCTAGTACATGTCAAGTATCTATTTTGAAGTCTTGATCGATTTTGGGGGTTGGGAAGGATCAGGTGATGGTTTTGGGTGTGATTTGATTTTCGTCTAGAACATCAAAAATCCTTCAGGATGCTCCAAAATGACTCATCTATATCTATAATGATAGATCTTGATTAGGAGTATCTTTTTCTAGTACATGTCAAGTATCTATTTTGAAGTCTTGATCGATTTTGGGGGTTGGGAAGGATCAGGTGATGGTTTTGGGTGTGATTTGATTTTCGTCTAGAACATCAAAAATCCTTCAGGATGCTCCAAAATGACTCATCTATATCTATAATGATAGATCTTGATTAGGAGTATCTTTTTCTACTACATGTCAAGTATCTATTTTGAAGTCTTGATCGATTTTGGGGGTTGGGAAGGATCAGGTGATGGTTTTGGGTGTGATTTGATTTTCGTCTAGAACACCAAAAATCCTTCAGGATGCTCCAAAATGACTCATCTATATCTATAATGATAGATCTTGATTAGGAGTATCTTTTTCTAGTACATGTCAAGTATCTATTTTGAAGTCTTGATCAATTTTGGGGGTTGGGAAGGATCAGGTGATGGTTTTGGGTGTGATTTGATTTTCGTCTAGAACATCAAAAATCCTTCAGGATGCTCCAAAATGACTCATCTATATCTATAATGATAGATCTTGATTAGGAGTATCTTTTTCTAGTACATGTCAAGTATCTATTTTGAAGTCTTGATCGATTTTGGGGGTTGGGAAGGATCAGGTGATGGTTTTGGGTGTGATTTGATTTTCGTCTAGAACATCAAAAATCCTTCAGGATGCTCCAAAATGACTCATCTATATCTATAATGATAGATCTTGATTAGGAGTATCTTTTTCTAGTACATGTCAAGTATCTTTTTTGAAGTCTTGATCGATTTTGGGGGTTGGGAAGGATCAGGTGATGGTTTTGGGTGTGACTTGATTTTCGTCTAGAACATCAAAAATCCTTCAGGATGCTCCAAAATGACTCATCTATATCTATAATGATAGATCTTGATTAGGAGTATCTTTTTCTAGTACATGTCAAGTATCTATTTTGAAGTCTTGATCGATTTTGGGGGTTGGGAAGGATCAGGTGATGGTTTTGGGTGTGATTTGATTTTCGTCTAGAACATCAAAAATCCTTCAGGATGCTCCAAAATGACTCATCTATATCTATAATGATAGATCTTGATTAGGAGTATCTTTTTCTAGTACATGTCAAGTATCTATTTTGAAGTCTTGATCGATTTTGGGGGTTGGGAAGGATCAGGTGATGGTTTTGGGTGTGATTTGATTTTCGTCTAGAACATCAAAAATCCTTCAGGATGCTCCAAAATGACTTATCTATATCTATAATGATAGATCTTGATTAGGAGTATCTTTTTCTAGTACATGTCAAGTATCTATTTTGAAGTCTTGATCGATTTTGGGGGTTGGGAAGGATCAGGTGATGGTTTTGGGTGTGATTTGATTTTCGTCTAGAACATCAAAAATCCTTCAGGATGCTCCAAAATGACTCATCTATATCTATAATGATAGATCTTGATTAGGAGTATCTTTTTCTAGTACATGTCAAGTATCTATTTTGAAGTCTTGATCGATTTTGGGGGTTGGGAAGGATCAGGTGATGGTTTTGGGTGTGATTTGATTTTCGTCTAGAACACCAAAAATCCTTCAGGATGCTCCAAAATGACTCATCTATATCTATAATGATAGATCTTGATTAGGAGTATCTTTTTCTAGTACATGTCAAGTATCTATTTTGAAGTCTTGATCGATTTTGGGGGTTGGGAAGGATCAGGTGATGGTTTTGGGTGTGATTTGATTTTCGTCTAGAACATCAAAAATCCTTCAGGATGCTCCAAAATGACTCATCTATATCTATAATGATAGATCTTGATTAGGAGTATCTTTTTCTAGTACATGTCAAGTATCTATTTTGAAGTCTTGATCGATTTTGGGGGTTGGGAAGGATCAGGTGATGGTTTTGGGTGTGATTTGATTTTCGTCTAGAACATCAAAAATCCTTCAGGATGCTCCAAAATGACTCATCTATATCTATAATGATAGATCTTGATTAGGAGTATCTTTTTCTAGTACATGTCAAGTATCTATTTTGAAGTCTTGATCGATTTTGGGGGTTGGGAAGGATCAGGTGATGGTTTTGGGTGTGATTTGATTTTCGTCTAGAACATCAAAAATCCTTCAGGATGCTCCAAAATGACTCATCTATATCTATAATGATAGATCTTGATTAGGAGTATCTTTTTCTAGTACATGTCAAGTATCTATTTTGAAGTCTTGATCGATTTTGGGGGTTGGGAAGGATCAGGTGATGGTTTTGGGTGTGATTTGATTTTCGTCTAGAACATCAAAAATCCTTCAGGATGCTCCAAAATGACTCATCTATATCTATAATGATAGATCTTGATTAGGAGTATCTTTTTCTAGTACATGTCAAGTATCTATTTGAAGTCTTGATCGATTTTGGGGGTTGGGAAGGATCAGGTGATGGTTTTGGGTGTGATTTGATTTTCGTCTAGAACATCAAAAATCCTTCAGGATGCTCCAAAATGACTCATCTATATCTATAATGATAGATCTTGATTAGGAGTATCTTTTTCTAGTACATGTCAAGTATCTATTTTGAAGTCTTGATCGATTTTGGGGGTTGGGAAGGATCAGGTGATGGTTTTGGGTGTGATTTGATTTTCGTCTAGAACATCAAAAATCCTTCAGGATGCTCCAAAATGACTCATCTATATCTATAATGATAGATCTTGATTAGGAGTATCTTTTTCTAGTACATGTCAAGTATCTATTTTGAAGTCTTGATCGATTTTGGGGGTTGGGAAGGATCAGGTGATGGTTTTGGGTGTGATTTGATTTTCGTCTAGAACATCAAAAATCCTTCAGGATGCTCCAAAATGACTCATCTATATCTATAATGATAGATCTTGATTAGGAGTATCTTTTTCTAGTACATGTCAAGTATCTATTTTGAAGTCTTGATCGATTTTGGGGGTTGGGAAGGATCAGGTGATGGTTTTGGGTGTGATTTGATTTTCGTCTAGAACATCAAAAATCCTTCAGGATGCTCCAAAATGACTCATCTATATCTATAATGATAGATCTTGATTAGGAGTATCTTTTTCTAGTACATGTCAAGTATCTATTTTGAAGTCTTGATCGATTTTGGGGTTGGGAAGGATCAGGTGATGGTTTTGGGTGTGATTTGATTTTCGTCTAGAACATCAAAAATCCTTCAGGATGCTCCAAAATGACTCATCTATATCTATAATGATAGATCTTGATTAGGAGTATCTTTTTCTAGTACATGTCAAGTATCTATTTTGAAGTCTTGATCGATTTTGGGGGTTGGGAAGGATCAGGTGATGGTTTTGGGTGTGATTTGATTTTCGTTTAGAACATCAAAAATCCTTCAGGATGCTCCAAAATGACTCATCTATATCTATAATGATAGATCTTGATTAGGAGTATCTTTTTCTAGTACATGTCAAGTATCTATTTTGAAGTCTTGATCGATTTTGGGGGTTGGGAAGGATCAGGTGATGGTTTTGGGTGTGATTTGATTTTCGTCTAGAACATCAAAAATCCTTCAGGATGCTCCAAAAATGACTCATCTATATCTATAATGATAGATCTTGATTAGGAGTATCTTTTTCTAGTACATGTCAAGTATCTATTTTGAAGTCTTGATCGATTTTGGGGGTTGGGAAGGATCAGGTGATGGTTTTGGGTGTGATTTGATTTTCGTCTAGAACATCAAAAATCCTTCAGGATGCTCCAAAATGACTCATCTATATCTATAATGATAGATCTTGATTAGGAGTATCTTTTTCTAGTACATGTCAAGTATCTATTTTGAAGTCTTGATCGATTTTGGGGGTTGGGAAGGATCAGGTGATGGTTTTGGGTGTGATTTGATTTTCGTCTAGAACATCAAAAATCCTTCAGGATGCTCCAAAATGACTCATCTATATCTATAATGATAGATCTTGATTAGGAGTATCTTTTTCTAGTACATGTCAAGTATCTATTTTGAAGTCTTGATCGATTTTGGGGGTTGGGAAGGATCAGGTGATGGTTTTGGGTGTGATTTGATTTTCGTCTAGAACATCAAAAATCCTTCAGGATGCTCCAAAATGACTCATCTATATCTATAATGATAGATCTTGATTAGGAGTATCTTTTTCTAGTACATGTCAAGTATCTATTTTGAAGTCTTGATCGATTTTGGGGGTTGGGAAGGATCAGGTGATGGTTTTGGGTGTGATTTGATTTTCGTCTAGAACATCAAAAATCCTTCAGGATGCTCCAAAATGACTCATCTATATCTATAATGATAGATCTTGATTAGGAGTATCTTTTTCTAGTACATGTCAGGTATCTATTTTGAAGTCTTGATCGATTTTGGGGGTTGGGAAGGATCAGGTGATGGTTTTGGGTGTGATTTGATTTTCGTCTAGAACATCAAAAATCCTTCAGGATGCTCCAAAATGACTCATCTATATCTATAATGATAGATCTTGATTAGGAGTATCTTTTTCTAGTACATGTCAAGTATCTATTTTGAAGTCTTGATCGATTTTGGGGGTTGGGAAGGATCAGGTGATGGTTTTGGGTGTGATTTGATTTTCGTCTAGAACATCAAAAATCCTTCAGGATGCTCCAAAATGACTCATCTATATCTATAATGATAGATCTTGATTAGGAGTATCTTTTTCTAGTACATGTCAAGTATCTATTTTGAAGTCTTGATCGATTTTGGGGGTTGGGAAGGATCAGGTGATGGTTTTGGGTGTGATTTGATTTTCGTCTAGAACATCAAAAATCCTTCAGGATGCTCCAAAATGACTCATCTAAATCTATAATGATAGATCTTGATTAGGAGTATCTTTTTCTAGTACATGTCAAGTATCTATTTTGAAGTCTTGATCGATTTTGGGGGTTGGGAAGGATCAGGTGATGGTTTTGGGTGTGATTTGATTTTCGTCTAGAACATCAAAAATCCTTCAGGATGCTCCAAAATGACTCATCTATATCTATAATGATAGATCTTGATTAGGAGTATCTTTTTCTAGTACATGTCAAGTATCTATTTTGAAGTCTTGATCGATTTTGGGGGTTGGGAAGGATCAGGTGATGGTTTTGGGTGTGATTTGATTTTCGTCTAGAACATCAAAAATCCTTCAGGATGCTCCAAAATGACTCATCTATATCTATAATGATAGATCTTGATTAGAAGTATCTTTTTCTAGTACATGTCAAGTATCTTTTTTTAAGTCTTGATCGATTTTGGGGGTTGGGAAGGATCAGGTGATGGTTTTGGGTGTGATTTGATTTTCGTCTAGAACATCAAAAATCCTTCAGGATGCTCCAAAATGACTCATCTATATCTATAATGATAGATCTTGATTAGGAGTATCTTTTTCTAGTACATGTCAAGTATCTATTTTGAAGTCTTGATCGATTTTGGGGGTTGGGAAGGATCAGGTGATGGTTTTGGGTGTGATTTGATTTTCGTCTAGAACATCAAAAATCCTTCAGGATGCTCCAAAATGACTCATCTATATCTATAATGATAGATCTTGATTAGGAGTATCTTTTTCTAGCACATGTCAAGTATCTATTTTGAAGTCTTGATCGATTTTGGGGGTTGGGAAGGATCAGGTGATGGTTTTGGGTGTGATTTGATTTTCGTCTAGAACATCAAAAATCCTTCAGGATGCTCCAAAATGACTCATCTATATCTATAATGATAGATCTTGATTAGGAGTATCTTTTTCTAGTACATGTCAAGTATCTATTTTGAAGTCTTGATCGATTTTGGGGGTTGGGAAGGATCAGGTGATGGTTTTGGGTGTGATTTGATTTTCGTCTAGAACATCAAAAATCCTTCAGGATGCTCCAAAATGACTCATCTATATCTATAATGATAGATCTTGATTAGGAGTATCTTTTTCTAGTACATGTCAAGTATCTATTTTGAAGTCTTGATCGATTTTGGGGGTTGGGAAGGATCAGGTGATGGTTTTGGGTGTGATTTGATTTTCGTCTAGAACATCAAAAATCCTTCAGGATGCTCCAAAATGACTCATCTATATCTATAATGATAGATCTTGATTAGGAGTATCTTTTTCTAGTACATGTCAAGTATCTATTTTGAAGTCTTGATCGATTTTGGGGGTTGGGAAGGATCAGGTGATGGTTTTGGGTGTGATTTGATTTTCGTCTAGAACATCAAAAATCCTTCAGGATGCTCCAAAATGACTCATCTATATCTATAATGATAGATCTTGATTAGGAGTATCTTTTTCTAGTACATGTCAAGTATCTGTTTTGAAGTCTTGATCGATTTTGGGGGTTGGGAAGGATCAGGTGATGGTTTTGGGTGTGATTTGATTTTCGTCTAGAACATCAAAAATCCTTCAGGATGCTCCAAAATGACTCATCTATATCTATAATGATAGATCTTGATTAGGAGTATCTTATTCTAGTACATGTCAAGTATCTATTTTGAAGTCTTGATCGATTTTGGGGGTTGGGAAGGATCAGGTGATGGTTTTGGGTGTGATTTGATTTTCGTCTAGAACATCAAAAATCCTTCAGGATGCTCCAAAATGACTCATCTATATCTATAATGATAGATCTTGATTAGGAGTATCTTTTTCTAGTACATGTCAAGTGTCTATTTTGAAGTCTTGATCGATTTTGGGGGTTGGGAAGGATCAGGTGATGGTTTTGGGTGTGATTTGATTTTCGTCTAGAACATCAAAAATCCTTCAGGATGCTCCAAAATGACTCATCTATATCTATAATGATAGATCTTGATTAGGAGTATCTTTTTCTAGTACATGTCAAGTATCTATTTTGAAGTCTTGATCGATTTTGGGGGTTGGGAAGGATCAGGTGATGGTTTTGGGTGTGATTTGATTTTCGTCTAGAACATCAAAAATCCTTCAGGATGCTCCAAAATGACTCATCTATATCTATAATGATAGATTTTGATTAGGAGTATCTTTTTCTAGTACATGTCAAGTATCTATTTTGAAGTCTTGATCGATTTTGGGGGTTGGGAAGGATCAGGTGATGGTTTTGGGTGTGATTTGATTTTCGTCTAGAACATCAAAAATCCTTCAGGATGCTCCAAAATGACTCATCTATATCTATAATGATAGATCTTGATTAGGAGTATCTTTTTCTAGTACATGTCAAGTATCTATTTTGAAGTCTTGATCGATTTTGGGGGTTGGGAAGGATCAGGTGATGGTTTTGGGTGTGATTTGATTTTCGTCTAGAACATCAAAAATCCTTCAGGATGCTCCAAAATGACTCATCTATATCTATAATGATAGATCTTGATTAGGAGTATCTTTTTCTAGTACATGTCAAGTATCTATTTTGAAGTCTTGATCGATTTTGGGGGTTGGGAAGGATCAGGTGATGGTTTTGGGTGTGATTTGATTTTCGTCTAGAACATCAAAAATCCTTCAGGATGCTCCAAAATGACTCATCTATATCTATAATGATAGATCTTGATTAGGAGTATCTTTTTCTAGTACATGTCAAGTATCTATTTTGAAGTCTTGATCGATTTTGGGGGTTGGGAAGGATCAGGTGATGGTTTTGGGTGTGATTTGATTTTCGTCTAGAACATCAAAAATCCTTCAGGATGCTCCAAAATGACTCATCTATATCTATAATGATAGATCTTGATTAGGAGTATCTTTTTCTAGTACATGTCAAGTATCTATTTTGAAGTCTTGATCGATTTTGGGGGTTGATAAGGATCAGGTGATGGTTTTGGGTGTGATTTGATTTTCGTCTAGAACATCAAAAATCCTTCAGGATGCTCCAAAATGACTCATCTATATCTATAATGATAGATCTTGATTAGGAGTATCTTTTTCTAGTACATGTCAAGTATCTATTTTGAAGTCTTGATCGATTTTGGGGGTTGGGAAGGATCAGGTGATGGTTTTGGGTGTGATTTGATTTTCGTCTAGAACATCAAAAATCCTTCAGGATGCTCCAAAATGACTCATCTATATCTATAATGATAGATCTTGATTAGGAGTATCTTTTTCTAGTACATGTCAAGTATCTATTTTGAAGTCTTGATCGATTTTGGGGGTTGGGAAGGATCAGGTGATGGTTTTGGGTGTGATTTGATTTTCGTCTAGAACATCAAAAATCCTTCAGGATGCTCCAAAATGACTCATCTATATCTATAATGATAGATCTTGATTAGGAGTATCTTTTTCTAGTACATGTCAAGTATCTATTTTGAAGTCTTGATCGATTTTGGGGGTTGGGAAGGATCAGGTGATGGTTTTGGGTGTGATTTGATTTTCGTCTAGAACATCAAAAATCCTTCAGGATGCTCCAAAATGACTCATCTATATCTATAATGATAGATCTTGATTAGGAGTATCTTTTTCTAGTACATGTCAAGTATCTTTTTTGAAGTCTTGATCGATTTTGGGGGTTGGGAAGGATCAGGTGATGGTTTTGGGTGTGATTTGATTTTCGTCTAGAACATCAAAAATCCTTCAGGATGCTCCAAAATGACTCATCTATATCTATAATGATAGATCTTGATTAGGAGTATCTTTTTCTAGTACATGTCAAGTATCTATTTTGAAGTCTTGATCGATTTTGGGGGTTGGGAAGGATCAGGTGATGGTTTTGGGTGTGATTTGATTTTCGTCTAGAACATCAAAAATCCTTCAGGATGCTCCAAAATGACTCATCTATATCTATAATGATAGATCTTGATTAGGAGTATCTTTTTCTAGTACATGTCAAGTATCTATTTTGAAGTCTTGATCGATTTTGGGGGTTGGGAAGGATCAGGTGATGGTTTTGGGTGTGATTTGATTTTCGTCTAGAACATCAAAAATCCTTCAGGATGCTCCAAAATGACTCATCTATATCTATAATGATAGATCTTGATTAGGAGTATCTTTTTCTAGTACATGTCAAGTATCTATTTTGAAGTCTTGATCGATTTTGGGGGTTGGGAAGGATCAGGTGATGGTTTTGGGTGTGATTTGATTTTCGTCTAGAACATCAAAAATCCTTTAGGATGCTCCAAAATGACTCATCTATATCTATAATGATAGATCTTGATTAGGAGTATCTTTTTCTAGTACATGTCAAGTATCTATTTTGAAGTCTTGATCGATTTTGGGGGTTGGGAAGGATCAGGTGATGGTTTTGGGTGTGATTTGATTTTCGTCTAGAACATCAAAAATCCTTCAGGATGCTCCAAAATGACTCATCTATATCTATAATGATAGATCTTGATTAGGAGTATCTTTTTCTAGTACATGTCAAGTATCTATTTTGAAGTCTTGATCGATTTTGGGGGTTGGGAAGGATCAGGTGATGGTTTTGGGTGTGATTTGATTTTCGTCTAGAACATCAAAAATCCTTCAGGATGCTCCAAAATGACTCATCTATATCTATAATGATAGATCTTGATTAGGAGTATCTTTTTCTAGTACATGTCAAGTATCTATTTTGAAGTCTTGATCGATTTTGGGGGTTGGGAAGGATCAGGTGATGGTTTTGGGTGTGATTTGATTTTCGTCTAGAACATCAAAAATCCTTCAGGATGCTCCAAAATGACTCATCTATATCTATAATGATAGATCTTGATTAGGAGTATCTTTTTCTAGTACATGTCAAGTATCTATTTTGAAGTCTTGATCGATTTTGGGGGTTGGGAAGGATCAGGTGATGGTTTTGGGTGTGATTTGATTTTCGTCTAGAACATCAAAAATCCTTCAGGATGCTCCAAAATGACTCATCTATATCTATAATGATAGATCTTGATTGGGAGTATCTTTTTCTAGTACATGTCAAGTATCTATTTTGAAGTCTTGATCGATTTGAGGGGTTGGGAAGGATCAGGTGATGGTTTTGGGTGTGATTTGATTTTCGTCTAGAACATCAAAAATCCTTCAGGATGCTCCAAAATGACTCATCTATATCTATAATGATAGATCTTGATTAGGAGTATCTTTTTCTAGTACATGTCAAGTATCTATTTTGAAGTCTTGATCGATTTTGGGGGTTGGGAAGGATCAGGTGATGGTTTTGGGTGTGATTTGATTTTCGTCTAGAACATCAAAAATCCTTCAGGATGCTCCAAAATGACTCATCTATATCTATAATGATAGATCTTGATTAGGAGTATCTTTTTCTAGTACATGTCAAGTATCTATTTTGAAGTCTTGATCGATTTTGGGGGTTGGGAAGGATCAGGTGATGGTTTTGGGTGTGATTTGATTTTCGTCTAGAACATCAAAAATCCTTCAGGATGCTCCAAAATGACTCATCTATATCAATAATGATAGATCTTGATTAGGAGTATCTTTTTCTAGTACATGTCAAGTATCTATTTTGAAGTCTTGATCGATTTTGGGGGTTGGGAAGGATCAGGTGATGGTTTTGGGTGTGATTTGATTTTCGTCTAGAACATCAAAAATCCTTCAGGATGCTCCAAAATGACTCATCTATATCTATAATGATAGATCTTGATTACGAGTATCTTTTTCTAGTACATGTCAAGTATCTATTTTGAAGTCTTGATCGATTTTGGGGGTTGGGAAGGACCAGGTGATGGTTTTGGGTGTGATTTGATTTTCGTCTAGAACATCAAAAATCCTTCAGGATGCTCCAAAATGACTCATCTATATCTATAATGATAGATCTTGATTAGGAGTATCTTTTTCTAGTACATGTCAAGTATCTATTTTGAAGTCTTGATCGATTTTGGGGGTTGGGAAGGATCAGGTGATGGTTTTGGGTGTGATTTGATTTTCGTCTAGAACATCAAAAATCCTTCAGGATGCTCCAAAATGACTCATCTATATCTATAATGATAGATCTTGATTAGGAGTATCTTTTTCTAGTACATGTCAAGTATCTATTTTGAAGTCTTGATCGATTTTGGGGGTTGGGAAGGATCAGGTGATGGTTTTGGGTGTGATTTGATTTTCGTCTAGAACATCAAAAATCCTTCAGGATGCTCCAAAATGACTCATCTATGTCTATAATGATAGGTCTTGATTAGGAGTATCTTTTTCTAGTACATGTCAAGTATCTATTTTGAAGTCTTGATCGATTTTGGGGGTTGGGAAGGATCAGGTGATGGTTTTGGGTGTGATTTGATTTTCGTCTAGAACATCAAAAATTCTTCAGGATGCTCCAAAATGACTTATCTATATCTATAATGATAGATCTTGATTAGGAGTATCTTTTTCTAGTACATGTCAAGTATCTATTTTGAAGTCTTGATCGATTTTGGGGGTTGGGAAGGATCAGGTGATGGTTTTGGGTGTGATTTGATTTTCGTCTAGAACATCAAAAATCCTTCAGGATGCTCCAAAATAACTCATCTATATCTATAATGATAGATCTTGATTAGGAGTATCTTTTTCTAGTACATGTCAAGTATCTATTTTGAAGTCTTGATCGATTTTGGGGGTTGGGAAGGATCAGGTGATGGTTTTGGGTGTGATTTGATTTTCGTCTAGAACATCAAAAATCCTTCAGGATGCTCCAAAATGACTCATCTATATCTATAATGATAGATCTTGATTAGGAGTATCTTTTTCTAGTACATGTCAAGTATCTATTTTGAAGTCTTGATCGATTTTGGGGGTTGGGAAGGATCAGGTGATGGTTTTGGGTGTGATTTGATTTTCGTCTAGAACATCAAAAATCCTTCAGGATGCTCCAAAATGACTCATCTATATCTATAATGATAGATCTTGATTAGGAGTATCTTTTTCTAGTACATGTCAAGTATCTATTTTGAAGTCTTGATTGATTTTGGGGGTTGGGAAGGATCAGGTGATGGTTTTGGGTGTGATTTGATTTTCGTCTAGAACATCAAAAATCCTTCAGGATGCTCCAAAATGACTCATCTATATCTATAATGATAGATCTTGATTAGGAGTATCTTTTTCTAGTACATGTCAAGTATCTATTTTGAAGTCTTGATCGATTTTGGGGGTTGGGAAGGATCAGGTGATGGTTTTGGGTGTGATTTGATTTTCGTCTAGAACATCAAAAATCCTTCAGGATGCTCCAAAATGACTCATCTATATCTATAATGATAGATCTTGATTAGGAGTATCTTTTTCTAGTACATGTCAAGTATCTATTTTGAAGTCTTGATCGATTTTGGGGGTTGGGAAGGATCAGGTGATGGTTTTGGGTGTGATTTGATTTTCGTCTAGAACATCAAAAATCCTTCAGGATGCTCCAAAATGACTCATCTATATCTATAATGATAGATCTTGATTAGGAGTATCTTTTTCTAGTACATGTCAAGTATCTATTTTGAAGTCTTGATCGATTTTGGGGGTTGGGAAGGATCAGGTGATGGTTTTGGGTGTGATTTGATTTTCGTCTAGAACATCAAAAATCCTTCAGGATGCTCCAAAATGACTCAACTATATCTATAATGATAGATCTTGATTAGGAGTATCTTTTTCTAGTACATGTCAAGTATCTATTTTGAAGTCTTGATCGATTTTGGGGGTTGGGAAGGATCAGGTGATGGTTTTGGGTGTGATTTGATTTTCGTCTAGAACATCAAAAATCCTTCAGGATGCTCCAAAATGACTCATCTATATCTATAATGATAGATCTTGATTAGGAGTATCTTTTTCTAGTACATGTCAAGTATCTATTTTGAAGTCTTGATCGATTTTGGGGGTTGGGAAGGATCAGGTGATGGTTTTGGGTGTGATTTGATTTTCGTCTAGAACATCAAAAATCCTTCAGGATGCTCCAAAATGACTCATCTATATCTATAATGATAGATCTTGATTAGGAGTATCTTTTTCTAGTACATGTCAAGTATCTATTTTGAAGTCTTGATCGATTTTGGGGGTTGGGAAGGATCAGGTGATGGTTTTGGGTGTGATTTGATTTTCGTCTAGAACATCAAAAATCCTTCAGGATGCTCCAAAATGACTCATCTATATCTATAATGATAGATCTTGATTAGGAGTATCTTTTTCTAGTACATGTCAAGTATCTATTTTGAAGTCTTGATCGATTTTGGGGGTTGGGAAGGATCAGGTGATGGTTTTGGGTGTGATTTGATTTTCGTCTAGAACATCAAAAATCCTTCAGGATGCTCCAAAATGACTCATCTATATCTATAATGATAGATCTTGATTAGGAGTATCTTTTTCTAGTACATGTCAAGTATCTATTTTGAAGTCTTGATCGATTTTGGGGGTTGGGAAGGATCAGGTGATGGTTTTGGGTGTGATTTGATTTTCGTCTAGAAAATCAAAAATCCTTCAGGATGCTCCAAAATGACTCATCTATAATGATAGATCTTGATTAGGAGTATCTTTTTCTAGTACATGTCAAGTATCTATTTTGAAGTCTTGATCGATTTTGGGGGTTGGGAAGGATCAGGTGATGGTTTTGGGTGTGATTTGATTTTCGTCTAGAACATCAAAAATCCTTCAGGATGCTCCAAAATGACTCATCTATATCTATAATGATAGATCTTGATTAGGAGTATCTTTTTCTAGTACATGTCAAGTATCTATTTTGAAGTCTTGATCGATTTTGGGGGTTGGGAAGGATCAGGTGATATTTTTGGGTGTGATTTGATTTTCGTCTAGAATATCAAAAATCCTTCAGGATGCTCCAAAATGACTCATCTATATCTATAATGATAGATCTTGATTAGGAGTATCTTTTTCTAGTACATGTCAAGTATCTATTTTGAAGTCTTGATCGATTTTGGGGGTTGGGAAGGATCAGGTGATGGTTTTGGGTGTGATTTGATTTTCGTCTAGAACATCAAAAATCCTTCAGGATGCTCCAAAATGACTCATCTATATCTATAATGATAGATCTTGATTAGGAGTATCTTTTTCTAGTACATGTCAAGTATCTATTTTGAAGTCTTGATCGAGATCGATTTTGGGGGTTGGGAAGGATCAGGTGATGGTTTTGGGTGTGATTTGATTTTCGTCTAGAACATCAAAAATCCTTCAGGATGCTCCAAAATGACTCATCTATATCTATAATGATAGATCTTGATTAGGAGTATCTTTTTCTAGTACATGTCAAGTATCTATTTTGAAGTCTTGATCGATTTTGGGGGTTGGGAAGGATCAGGTGATGGTTTTGGGTGTGATTTGATTTTCGTCTAGAACATCAAAAATCCTTCAGGATGCTCCAAAATGACTCATCTATATCTATAATGATAGATCTTGATTAGGAGTATCTTTTTCTAGTACATGTCAAGTATCTATTTTGAAGTCTTGATCGATTTTGGGGGTTGGGAAGGATCAGGTGATGGTTTTGGGTGTGATTTGATTTTCGTCTAGAACATCAAAAATCATTCAGGATGCTCCAAAATGACTCATCTATATCTATAATGATAGATCTTGATTAGGAGTATCTTTTTCTAGTACATGTCAAGTATCTATTTTGAAGTCTTGATCGATTTTGGGGGTTGGGAAGGATCAGGTGATGGTTTTGGGTGTGATTTGATTTTCGTCTAGAACATCAAAAATCCTTCAGGATGCTCCAAAATGACTCATCTATATCTATAATGATAGATCTTGATTAGGAGTATCTTTTTCTAGTACATGTCAAGTATCTATTTTGAAGTCTTGATCGATTTTGGGGGTTGGGAAGGATCAGGTGATGGTTTTGGGTGTGATTTGATTTTCGTCTAGAACATCAAAAATCCTTCAGGATGCTCCAAAATGACTCATCTATATCTATAATGATAGATCTTGATTAGGAGTATCTTTTTCTAGTACATGTCAAGTATCTATTTTGAAGTCTTGATCGATTTTGGGGGTTGGGAAGGATCAGGTGATGGTTTTGGGTGTGATTTGATTTTCGTCTAGAACATCAAAAATCCTTCAGGATGCTCCAAAATGACTCATCTATATCTATAATGATAGATCTTGATTAGGAGTATCTTTTTCTAGTACATGTCAAGTATCTATTTTGAAGTCTTGATCGATTTTGGGGGTTGGGAAGGATCAGGTGATGGTTTTGGGTGTGATTTGATTTTCGTCTAGAACATCAAAAATCCTACAGGATGCTCCAAAATGACTCATCTATATCTATAATGATAGATCTTGATTAGGAGTATCTTTTTCTAGTACATGTCAAGTATCTATTTTGAAGTCTTGATCGATTTTGGGGGTTGGGAAGGATCAGGTGATGGTTTTGGGTGTGATTTGATTTTCGTCTAGAACATCAAAAATCCTTCAGGATGCTCCAAAATGACTCATCTATATCTATAATGATAGATCTTGATTAGGAGTATCTTTTTCTAGTACATGTCAAGTATCTATTTTGAAGTCTTGATCGATTTTGGGGGTTGGGAAGGATCAGGTGATGGTTTTGGGTGTGATTTGATTTTCGTCTAGAACATCAAAAATCCTTCAGGATGCTCCAAAATGACTCATCTATATCTATAATGATAGATCTTGATTAGGAGTATCTTTTTCTAGTACATGTCAAGTATCTATTTTGAAGTCTTGATCGATTTTGGGGGTTGGGAAGGATCAGGTGATGGTTTTGGTTGTGATTTGATTTTCGTCTAGAACATCAAAAATCCTTCAGGATGCTCCAAAATGACTCATCTATATCTATAATGATAGATCTTGATTAGGAGTATCTTTTTCTAGTACATGTCAAGTATCTATTTTGAAGTCTTGATCGATTTTGGGGGTTGGGAAGGATCAGGTGATGGTTTTGGGTGTGATTTGATTTTCGTCTAGAACATCAAAAATCCTTCAGGATGCTCCAAAATGACTCATCTATATCTATAATGATAGATCTTGATTAGGAGTATCTTTTTCTAGTACATGTCAAGTATCTATTTTGAAGTCTTGATCGATTTTGGGGGTTGGGAAGGATCAGGTGATGGTTTTGGGTGTGATTTGATTTTCGTCTAGAACATCAAAAATCCTTCAGGATGCTCCAAAATGACTCATCTATATCTATAATGATAGATCTTGATTAGGAGTATCTTTTTCTAGTACATGTCAAGTATCTATTTTGAAGTCTTGATCGATTTTGGGGGTTGGGAAGGATCAGGCGATGGTTTTGGGTGTGATTTGATTTTCGTCTAGAACATCAAAAATCCTTCAAGATGCTCCAAAATGACTCATCTATATCTATAATGATAGATCTTGATTAGGAGTATCTTTTTCTAGTACATGTCAAGTATCTATTTTGAAGTCTTGATCGATTTTGGGGGTTGGGAAGGATCAGGTGATGGTTTTGGGTGTGATTTGATTTTCGTCTAGAACATCAAAAATCCTTCAGGATGCTCCAAAATGACTCATCTATATCTATAATGATAGATCTTGATTAGGAGTATCTTTTTCTAGTACATGTCAAGTATCTATTTTGAAGTCTTGATCGATTTTGGGGGTTGGGAAGGATCAGGTGATGGTTTTGGGTGTGATTTGATTTTCGTCTAGAACATCAAAAATCCTTCAGGATGCTCCAAAATGACTCATCTATATCTATAATGATAGATCTTGATTAGGAGTATCTTTTTCTAGTACATGTCAAGTATCTATTTTGAAGTCTTGATCGATTTTGGGGGTTGGGAAGGATCAGGTGATGGTTTTGGGTGTGATTTGATTTTCGTCTAGAACATCAAAAATCCTTCAGGATGCTCCAAAATGACTCATCTATATCTATAATGATAGATCTTGATTAGGAGTATCTTTTTCTAGTACATGTCAAGTATCTATTTTGAAGTCTTGATCGATTTTGGGGGTTGGGAAGGATCAGGTGATGGTTTTGGGTGTGATTTGATTTTCGTCTAGAACATCAAAAATCCTTCAGGATGCTCCAAAATGACTCATCTATATCTATAATGATAGATCTTGATTAGGAGTATCTTTTTCTAGTACATGTCAAGTATCTATTTTGAAGTCTTGATCGATTTTGGGGGTTGGGAAGGATCAGGTGATGGTTTTGGGTGTGATTTGATTTTCGTCTAGAACATCAAAAATCCTTCAGGATGCTCCAAAATGACTCATCTATATCTATAATGATAGATCTTGATTAGGAGTATCTTTTTCTAGTACATGTCAAGTATCTATTTTGAAGTCTTGATCGATTTTGGGGGTTGGGAAGGATCAGGTGATGGTTTTGGGTGTGATTTGATTTTCGTCTAGAACATCAAAAATCCTTCAGGATGCTCCAAAATGACTCATCTATATCTATAATGATAGATCTTGATTAGGAGTATCTTTTTCTAGTACATGTCAAGTATCTATTTTGAAGTCTTGATCGATTTTGGGGGTTGGGAAGGATCAGGTGATGGTTTTGGGGTGTGATTTGATTTTCGTCTAGAACATCAAAAATCCTTCAGGATGCTCCAAAATGACTCATCTATATCTATAATGATAGATCTTGATTACGAGTATCTTTTTCTAGTACATGTCAAGTATCTATTTTGAAGTCTTGATCGATTTTGGGGGTTGGGAAGGATCAGGTGATGGTTTTGGGTGTGTTTTGATTTTCGTCTAGAACATCAAAAATCCTTCAGGATGCTCCAAAATGACTCATCTATATCTATAATGATAGATCTTGATTAGGAGTATCTTTTTCTAGTACATGTCAAGTATCTATTTTGAAGTCTTGATCGATTTTGGGGGTTGGGAAGGATCAGGTGATGGTTTTGGGTGTGATTTGATTTTCGTCTAGAACATCAAAAATCCTTCAGGATGCTCCAAAACGACTCATCTATATCTATAATGATAGATCTTGATTAGGAGTATCTTTTTCTAGTACATGTCAAGTATCTATTTTGAAGTCTTGATCGATTTTGGGGGTTGGGAAGGATCAGGTGATGGTTTTGGGTGTGATTTGATTTTCGTCTAGAACATCAAAAATCCTTCAGGATGCTCCAAAATGACTCATCTATATCTATAATGATAGATCTTGATTAGGAGTATCTTTTTCTAGTACATGTCAAGTATCTATTTTGAAGTCTTGATCGATTTTGGGGGTTGGGAAGGATCAAGTGATGGTTTTGGGTGTGATTTGATTTTCGTCTAGAACATCAAAAATCCTTCAGGATGCTCCAAAATGACTCATCTATATCCATAATGATAGATCTTGATTAGGAGTATCTTTTTCTAGTACATGTCAAGTATCTATTTTGAAGTCTTGATCGATTTTGGGGGTTGGGAAGGATCAGGTGATGGTTTTGGGTGTGATTTGATTTTCGTCTAGAACATCAAAAATCCTTCAGGATGCTCCAAAATGACTCATCTATATCTATAATGATAGATCTTGATTAGGAGTATCTTTTTCTAGTACATGTCAAGTATCTATTTTGAAGTCTTGATCGATTTTGGGGGTTGGGAAGGATCAGGTGATGGTTTTGGGTGTGATTTGATTTTCGTCTAGAACATCAAAAATCCTTCAGGATGCTCCAAAATGACTCATCTATATCTATAATGATAGATCTTGATTAGGAGTATCTTTTTCTAGTACATGTCAAGTATCTATTTTGAAGTCTTGATCGATTCTGGGGGTTGGGAAGGATCAGGTGATGGTTTTGGGTGTGATTTGATTTTCGTCTAGAACATCAAAAATCCTTCAGGATGCTCCAAAATGACTCATCTATATCTATAATGATAGATCTTGATTAGGAGCATCTTTTTCTAGTACATGTCAAGTATCTATTTTGAAGTCTTGATCGATTTTGGGGGTTGGGAAGGATCAGGTGATGGTTTTGGGTGTGATTTGATTTTCGTCTAGAACATCAAAAATCCTTCAGGATGCTCCAAAATAACTCATCTATATCTATAATGATAGATCTTGATTAGGAGTATCTTTTTCTAGTACATGTCAAGTATCTATTTTGAAGTCTTGATCGATTTTGGGGGTTGGGAAGGATCAGGTGATGGTTTTGGGTGTGATTTGATTTTCGTCTAGAACATCAAAAATCCTTCAGGATGCTCCAAAATGACTCATCTATATCTATAATGATAGATCTTGATTAGGAGTATCTTTTTCTAGTACATGTCAAGTATCTATTTTGAAGTCTTGATCGATTTTGGGGGTTGGGAAGGATCAGGTGATGGTTTTGGGTGTGATTTGATTTTCGTCTAGAACATCAAAAATCCTTCAGGATGCTCCAAAATGACTCATCTATATCTATAATGATAGATCTTGATTAGGAGTATCTTTTTCTAGTACATGTCAAGTATCTATTTTGAAGTCTTGATCGATTTTGGGGGTTGGGAAGGATCAGGTGATGGTTTTGGGTGTGATTTGATTTTCGTCTAGAACATCAAAAATCCTTCAGGATGCTCCAAAATGACTCATCTATATCTATAATGATAGATCTTGATTAGGAGTATCTTTTTCTAGTACATGTCAAGTATCTATTTTTAAGTCTTGATCGATTTTGGGGGTTGGGAAGGATCAGGTGATGGTTTTGGGTGTGATTTGATTTTCGTCTAGAACATCAAAAATCCTTCAGGATGCTCCAAAATGACTCATCTATATCTATAATGATAGATCTTGATTACGAGTATCTTTTTCTAGTACATGTCAAGTATCTATTTTGAAGTCTTGATCGATTTTGGGGGTTGGGAAGGATCAGGTGATGGTTTTGGGTGTGATTTGATTTTCGTCTAGAACATCAAAAATCCTTCAGGATGCTCCAAAATGACTCATCTATATCTATAATGATAGATCTTGATTAGGAGTATCTTTTTCTAGTACATGTCAAGTATCTATTTTGAAGTCTTGATCGATTTTGGGGGTTGGGAAGGATCAGGTGATGGTTTTGGGTGTGATTTGATTTTCGTCTAGAACATCAAAAATCCTTCAGGATGCTCCAAAATGACTCATCTATATCTATAATGATAGATCTTGATTAGGAGTATCTTTTTCTAGTACATGTCAAGTATCTATTTTGAAGTCTTGATCGATTTTGGGGGTTGGGAAGGATCAGGTGATGGTTTTGGGTGTGATTTGATTTTCGTCTAGAACATCAAAAATCCTTCAGGATGCTCCAAAATGACTCATCTATATCTATAATGATAGATCTTGATTAGGAGTATCTTTTTCTAGTACATGTCAAGTATCTATTTTGAAGTCTTGATCGATTTTGGGGGTTGGGAAGGATCAGGTGATGGTTTTGGGTGTGATTTGATTTTCGTCTAGAACATCAAAAATCCTTCAGGATGCTCCAAAATGACTCATCTATATCTATAATGATAGATCTTGATTAGGAGTATCTTTTTCTAGTACATGTCAAGTATCTATTTTGAAGTCTTGATCGATTTTGGGGGTTGGGAAGGATCAGGTGATGGTTTTGGGTGTGATTTGATTTTCGTCTAGAACATCAAAAATCCTTCAGGATGCTCCAAAATGACTCATCTATATCTATAATGATAGATCTTGATTAGGAGTATCTTTTTCTAGTACATGTCAAGTATCTATTTTGAAGTCCTTGATCGATTTTGGGGGTTGGGAAGGATCAGGTGATGGTTTTGGGTGTGATTTGATTTTCGTCTAGAACATCAAAAATCCTTCAGGATGCTCCAAAATGACTCATCTATATCTATAATGATAGATCTTGATTAGGAGTATCTTTTTCTAGTACATGTCAAGTATCTATTTTGAAGTCTTGATCGATTTTGGGGGTTGGGAAGGATCAGGTGATGGTTTTGGGTGTGATTTGATTTTCGTCTAGAACATCAAAAATCCTTCAGGATGCTCCAAAATGACTCATCTATATCTATAATGATAGATCTTGATTACGAGTATCTTTTTCTAGTACATGTCAAGTATCTATTTTGAAGTCTTGATCGATTTTGGGGGTTGGGAAGGATCAGGTGATGGTTTTGGGTGTGATTTGATTTTCGTCTAGAACATCAAAAATCCTTCAGGATGCTCCAAAATGACTCATCTATATCTATAATGATAGATCTTGATTAGGAGTATCTTTTTCTAGTACATATCTATTTTGAAGTCTTGATCGATTTTGGGGGTTGGGAAGGATCAGGTGATGGTTTTGGGTGTGATTTGATTTTCGTCTAGAACATCAAAAATCCTTCAGGATGCTCCAAAATGACTCATCTATATCCATAATGATAGATCTTGATTAGGAGTATCTTTTTCTAGTACATGTCAAGTATCTATTTTGAAGTCTTGATCGATTTTGGGGGTTGGGAAGGATCAGGTGATGGTTTTGGGTGTGATTTGATTTTCGTCTAGAACATCAAAAATCCTTCAGGATGCTCCAAAATGACTCATCTATATCTATAATGATAGATCTTGATTAGGAGTATCTTTTTCTAGTACATGTCAAGTATCTATTTTGAAGTCTTGATCGATTTTGGGGGTTGGGAAGGATCAGGTGATGGTTTTGGGTGTGATTTGATTTTCGTCTAGAACATCAAAAATCCTTCAGGATGCTCCAAAATGACTCATCTATATCTATAATGATAGATCTTGATTAGGAGTATCTTTTTCTAGTACATGTCAAGTATCTATTTTGAAGTCTGATCGATTTTGGGGGTTGGGAAGGATCAGGTGATGGTTTTGGGTGTGATTTGATTTTCGTCTAGAACATCAAAAATCCTTCAGGATGCTCCAAAATGACTCATCTATATCTATAATGATAGATCTTGATTAGGAGCATCTTTTTCTAGTACATGTCAAGTATCTATTTTGAAGTCTTGATCGATTTTGGGGGTTGGGAAGGATCAGGTGATGGTTTTGGGTGTGATTTGATTTTCGTCTAGAACATCAAAAATCCTTCAGGATGCTCCAAAATAACTCATCTATATCTATAATGATAGATCTTGATTAGGAGTATCTTTTTCTAGTACATGTCAAGTATCTATTTTGAAGTCTTGATCGATTTTGGGGGTTGGGAAGGATCAGGTGATGGTTTTGGGTGTGATTTGATTTTCGTCTAGAACATCAAAAATCCTTCAGGATGCTCCAAAATGACTCATCTATATCTATAATGATAGATCTTGATTAGGAGTATCTTTTTCTAGTACATGTCAAGTATCTATTTTGAAGTCTTGATCGATTTTGGGGGTTGGGAAGGATCAGGTGATGGTTTTGGGTGTGATTTGATTTTCGTCTAGAACATCAAAAATCCTTCAGGATGCTCCAAAATGACTCATCTATATCTATAATGATAGATCTTGATTAGGAGTATCTTTTTCTAGTACATGTCAAGTATCTATTTTGAAGTCTTGATCGATTTTGGGGGTTGGGAAGGATCAGGTGATGGTTTTGGGTGTGATTTGATTTTCGTCTAGAACATCAAAAATCCTTCAGGATGCTCCAAAATGACTCATCTATATCTATAATGATAGATCTTGATTAGGAGTATCTTTTTCTAGTACATGTCAAGTATCTATTTTTAAGTCTTGATCGATTTTGGGGGTTGGGAAGGATCAGGTGATGGTTTTGGGTGTGATTTGATTTTCGTCTAGAACATCAAAAATCCTTCAGGATGCTCCAAAATGACTCATCTATATCTATAATGATAGATCTTGATTACGAGTATCTTTTTCTAGTACATGTCAAGTATCTATTTTGAAGTCTTGATCGATTTTGGGGGGTTGGGAAGGATCAGGTGATGGTTTTGGGTGTGATTTGATTTTCGTCTAGAACATCAAAAATCCTTCAGGATGCTCCAAAATGACTCATCTATATCTATAATGATAGATCTTGATTAGGAGTATCTTTTTCTAGTACATGTCAAGTATCTATTTTGAAGTCTTGATCGATTTTGGGGGTTGGGAAGGATCAGGTGATGGTTTTGGGTGTGATTTGATTTTCGTCTAGAACATCAAAAATCCTTCAGGATGCTCCAAAATGACTCATCTATATCTATAATGATAGATCTTGATTAGGAGTATCTTTTTCTAGTACATGTCAAGTATCTATTTTGAAGTCTTGATCGATTTTGGGGGTTGGGAAGGATCAGGTGATGGTTTTGGGTGTGATTTGATTTTCGTCTAGAACATCAAAAATCCTTCAGGATGCTCCAAAATGACTCATCTATATCTATAATGATAGATCTTGATTAGGAGTATCTTTTTCTAGTACATGTCAAGTATCTATTTTGAAGTCTTGATCGATTTTGGGGGTTGGGAAGGATCAGGTGATGGTTTTGGGTGTGATTTGATTTTCGTCTAGAACATCAAAAATCCTTCAGGATGCTCCAAAATGACTCATCTATATCTATAATGATAGATCTTGATTAGGAGTATCTTTTTCTAGTACATGTCAAGTATCTATTTTGAAGTCTTGATCGATTTTGGGGGTTGGGAAGGATCAGGTGATGGTTTTGGGTGTGATTTGATTTTCGTCTAGAACATCAAAAATCCTTCAGGATGCTCCAAAATGACTCATCTATATCTATAATGATAGATCTTGATTAGGAGTATCTTTTTCTAGTACATGTCAAGTATCTATTTTGAAGTCTTGATCGATTTTGGGGGTTGGGAAGGATCAGGTGATGGGTTTTGGGTGTGATTTGATTTTCGTCTAGAACATCAAAAATCCTTCAGGATGCTCCAAAATGACTCATCTATATCTATAATGATAGATCTTGATTAGGAGTATCTTTTTCTAGTACATGTCAAGTATCTATTTTGAAGTCTTGATCGATTTTGGGGGTTGGAAGGATCAGGTGATGGTTTTGGGTGTGATTTGATTTTCGTCTAGAACATCAAAAATCCTTCAGGATGCTCCAAAATGACTCATCTATATCTATAATGATAGATCTTGATTACGAGTATCTTTTTCTAGTACATGTCAAGTATCTATTTTGAAGTCTTGATCGATTTTGGGGGGTTGGGAAGGATCAGGTGATGGTTTTGGGTGTGATTTGATTTTCGTCTAGAACATCAAAAATCCTTCAGGATGCTCCAAAATGACTCATCTATATCTATAATGATAGATCTTGATTAGGAGTATCTTTTTCTAGTACATGTCAAGTATCTATTTTGAAGTCTTGATCGATTTTGGGGGTTGGGAAGGATCAGGTGATGGTTTTGGGTGTGATTTGATTTTCGTCTAGAACATCAAAAATCCTTCAGGATGCTCCAAAACGACTCATCTATATCTATAATGATAGATCTTGATTAGGAGTATCTTTTTCTAGTACATGTCAAGTATCTATTTTGAAGTCTTGATCGATTTTGGGGGTTGGGAAGGATCAGGTGATGGTTTTGGGTGTGATTTGATTTTCGTCTAGAACATCAAAAATCCTTCAGGATGCTCCAAAATGACTCATCTATATCTATAATGATAGATCTTGATTAGGAGTATCTTTTTCTAGTACATGTCAAGTATCTATTTTGAAGTCTTGATCGATTTTGGGGGTTGGGAAGGATCAAGTGATGGTTTTGGGTGTGATTTGATTTTCGTCTAGAACATCAAAAATCCTTCAGGATGCTCCAAAATGACTCATCTATATCCATAATGATAGATCTTGATTAGGAGTATCTTTTTCTAGTACATGTCAAGTATCTATTTTGAAGTCTTGATCGATTTTGGGGGTTGGGAAGGATCAGGTGATGGTTTTGGGTGTGATTTGATTTTCGTCTAGAACATCAAAAATCCTTCAGGATGCTCCAAAATGACTCATCTATATCTATAATGATAGATCTTGATTAGGAGTATCTTTTTCTAGTACATGTCAAGTATCTATTTTGAAGTCTTGATCGATTTTGGGGGTTGGGAAGGATCAGGTGATGGTTTTGGGTGTGATTTGATTTTCGTCTAGAACATCAAAAATCCTTCAGGATGCTCCAAAATGACTCATCTATATCTATAATGATAGATCTTGATTAGGAGTATCTTTTTCTAGTACATGTCAAGTATCTATTTTGAAGTCTTGATCGATTTTGGGGGTTGGGAAGGATCAGGTGATGGTTTTGGGTGTGATTTGATTTTCGTCTAGAACATCAAAAATCCTTCAGGATGCTCCAAAATGACTCATCTATATCTATAATGATAGATCTTGATTAGGAGCATCTTTTTCTAGTACATGTCAAGTATCTATTTTGAAGTCTTGATCGATTTTGGGGGTTGGGAAGGATCAGGTGATGGTTTTGGGTGTGATTTGATTTTCGTCTAGAACATCAAAAATCCTTCAGGATGCTCCAAAATAACTCATCTATATCTATAATGATAGATCTTGATTAGGAGTATCTTTTTCTAGTACATGTCAAGTATCTATTTTGAAGTCTTGATCGATTTTGGGGGTTGGGAAGGATCAGGTGATGGTTTTGGGTGTGATTTGATTTTCGTCTAGAACATCAAAATCCTTCAGATGCTCCAAAATGACTCATCTATATCTATAATGATAGATCTTGATTAGGAGTATCTTTTTCTAGTACATGTCAAGTATCTATTTTGAAGTCTTGATCGATTTTGGGGGTTGGGAAGGATCAGGTGATGGTTTTGGGTGTGATTTGATTTTCGTCTAGAACATCAAAAATCCTTCAGGATGCTCCAAAATGACTCATCTATATCTATAATGATAGATCTTGATTAGGAGTATCTTTTTCTAGTACATGTCAAGTATCTATTTTGAAGTCTTGATCGATTTTGGGGGTTGGGAAGGATCAGGTGATGGTTTTGGGTGTGATTTGATTTTCGTCTAGAACATCAAAAATCCTTCAGGATGCTCCAAAATGACTCATCTATATCTATAATGATAGATCTTGATTAGGAGTATCTTTTTCTAGTACATGTCAAGTATCTATTTTGAAGTCTTGATCGATTTTGGGGGTTGGGAAGGATCAGGTGATGGTTTTGGGTGTGATTTGATTTTCGTCTAGAACATCAAAAATCCTTCAGGATGCTCCAAAATGACTCATCTATATCTATAATGATAGATCTTGATTAGGAGTATCTTTTTCTAGTACATGTCAAGTATCTATTTTGAAGTCTTGATCGATTTTGGGGGTTGGGAAGGATCAGGTGATGGTTTTGGGTGTGATTTGATTTTCGTCTAGAACATCAAAAATCCTTCAGGATGCTCCAAAATGACTCATCTATATCTATAATGATAGATCTGATTAGGAGTATCTTTTTCTAGTACATGTCAAGTATCTATTTTGAAGTCTTGATCGATTTTGGGGGTTGGGAAGGATCAGGTGATGGTTTTGGGTGTGATTTGATTTTCGTCTAGAACATCAAAAATCCTTCAGGATGCTCCAAAATGACTCATCTATATCTATAATGATAGATCTTGATTAGGAGTATCTTTTTCTAGTACGTGTCAAGTATCTATTTTGAAGTCTTGATCGATTTTGGGGGTTGGGAAGGATCAGGTGATGGTTTTGGGTGTGATTTGATTTTCGTCTAGAACATCAAAAATCCTTCAGGATGCTCCAAAATGACTCATCTATATCTATAATGATAGATCTTGATTACGGAGTATCTTTTTCTAGTACATGTCAAGTATCAATTTTGAAGTCTTGATCGATTTTGGGGGTTGGGAAGGATCAGGTGATGGTTTTGGGTGTGATTTGATTTCGTCTAGAACATCAAAAATCCTTCAGGATGCTCCAAAATGACTCATCTATATCTATAATGATAGATCTTGATTAGGAGTATCTTTTTCTAGTACATGTCAAGTATCTATTTTGAAGTCTTGATCGATTTTGGGGGTTGGGAAGGATCAGGTGATGGTTTTGGGTGTGATTTGATTTTCGTCTAGAACATCAAAAATCCTTCAGGATGCTCCAAAATGACTCATCTATATCTATAATGATAGATCTTGATTAGGGAGTATCTTTTTCTAGTACATGTCAAGTATCTATTTTGAAGTCTTGATCGATTTTGGGGGTTGGGAAGGATCAGGTGATGGTTTTGGGTGTGATTTGATTTTCGTCTAGAACATCAAAAATCCTTCAGGATGCTCCAAAATGACTCATCTATATCTATAATGATAGATCTTGATTAGGAGTATCTTTTTCTAGTACATGTCAAGTATCTATTTTGAAGTCTTGATCGATTTTGGGGGTTGGGAAGGATCAGGTGATGGTTTTGGGTGTGATTTGATTTTCGTCTAGAACATCAAAAATCCTTCAGGATGCTCCAAAATGACTCTTCTATATCTATAATGATAGATCTTGATTAGGAGTATCTTTTTCTAGTACATGTCAAGTATCTATTTTGAAGTCTTGATCGATTTTGGGGGTTGGGAAGGATCAGGTGATGGTTTTGGGTGTGATTTGATTTTCGTCTAGAACATCAAAAATCCTTCAGGATGCTCCAAAATGACTCATCTATATCTATAATGATAGATCTTGATTAGGAGTATCTTTTTCTAGCACATGTCAAGTATCTATTTTGAAGTCTTGATCGATTTTGGGGGTTGGGAAGGATCAGGTGATGGTTTTGGGTGTGATTTGATTTTCGTCTAGAACATCAAAAATCCTTCAGGATGCTCCAAAATGACTCATCTATATCTATAATGATAGATCTTGATTAGGAGTATCTTTTTCTAGTACATGTCAAGTATCTATTTTGAAGTCTTGATCGATTTTGGGGGTTGGGAAGGATCAGGTGATTGTTTTGGGTGTGATTTGATTTTCGTCTAGAACATCAAAAATCCTTCAGGATGCTCCAAAATGACTCATCTATATCTATAATGATAGATCTTGATTAGGAGTATCTTTTTCTAGTACATGTCAAGTATCTATTTTGAAGTCTTGATCGATTTTGGGGGTTGGGAAGGATCAGGTGATGGTTTTGGGTGTGATTTGATTTTCGTCTAGAACATCAAAAATCCTTCAGGATGCTCCAAAATGACACATCTATATCTATAATGATAGATCTTGATTAGGAGTATCTTTTTCTAGTACATGTCAAGTATCTATTTTGAAGTCTTGATCGATTTTGGGGGTTGGGAAGGATCAGGTGATGGTTTTGGGTGTGATTTGATTTTCGTCTAGAACATCAAAAATCCTTCAGGATGCTCCAAAATGACTCATCTATATCTATAATGATAGATCTTGATTAGGAGTATCTTTTTCTTGTACATGTCAAGTATCTATTTTGAAGTCTTGATCGATTTTGGGGGTTGGGAAGGATCAGGTGATGGTTTTGGGTGTGATTTGATTTTCGTCTAGAACATCAAAAATCCTTCAGGATGCTCCAAAATGACTCATCTATATCTATAATGATAGATCTTGATTACGAGTATCTTTTTCTAGTACATGTCAAGTATCTATTTTGAAGTCTTGATCGATTTTGGGGGTTGGGAAGGATCAGGTGATGGTTTTGGGTGTGATTTGATTTTCGTCTAGAACATCAAAAATCCTTCAGGATGCTCCAAAATGACTCATCTATATCTATAATGATAGATCCTGATTAGGAGTATCTTTTTCTAGTACATGTCAAGTATCTATTTTGAAGTCTTGATCGATTTTGGGGGTTGGGAAGGATCAGGTGATGGTTTTGGGTGTGATTTGATTTTCGTCTAGAACATCAAAAATCCTTCAGGATGCTCCAAAATGACTCATCTATATCTATAATGATAGATCTTGATTAGGAGTATCTTTTTCTAGTACATGTCAAGTATCTATTTTGAAGTCTTGATCGATTTTGGGGGTTGGGAAGGATCAGGTGATGGTTTTGGGTGTGATTTGATTTTCGTCTAGAACATCAAAAATCCTTCAGGATGCTCCAAAATGACTCATCTATATCTATAATGATAGATCTTGATTAAGAGTATCTTTTTCTAGTACATGTCAAGTATCTATTTTGAAGTCTTGATCGATTTTGGGGGTTGGGAAGGATCAGGTGATGGTTTTGGGTGTGATTTGATTTTCGTCTAGAACATCAAAAATCCTTCAGGATGCTCCAAAATGACTCATCTATATCTATAATGATAGATCTTGATTAGGAGTATCTTTTTCTAGTACATGTCAAGTATCTATTTTGAAGTCTTGATCGATTTTGGGGGTTGGGAAGGATCAGGTGATGGTTTTGGGTGTGATTTGATTTTCGTCTAGAACATCAAAAATCCTTCAGGATGCTCCAAAATGACTCATCTATATCTATAATGATAGATCTTGATTAGGAGTATCTTTTTCTGGTACATGTCAAGTATCTATTTTGAAGTCTTGATCGATTTTGGGGGTTGGGAAGGATCAGGTGATGGTTTTGGGTGTGATTTGATTTTCGTCTAGAACATCAAAAATCCTTCAGGATGCTCCAAAATGACTCATCTATATCTATAATGATAGATCTTGATTAGGAGTATCTTTTTCTAGTACATGTCAAGTATCTATTTTGAAGTCTTGATCGATTTTGGGGGTTGGGAAGGATCAGGTGATGGTTTTGGGTGTGATTTGATTTTCGTCTAGAACATCAAAAATCCTTCAGGATGCTCCAAAATGACTCATCTATATCTATAATGATAGATCTTGATTAGGAGTATCTTTTTGTAGTACATGTCAAGTATCTATTTTGAAGTCTTGATCGATTTTGGGGGTTGGGAAGGATCAGGTGATGGTTTTGGGTGTGATTTGATTTTCGTCTAGAACATCAAAAATTCTTCAGGATGCTCCAAAATGACTCATCTATATCTATAATGATAGATCTTGATTAGGAGTATCTTTTTCTAGTACATGTCAAGTATCTATTTTGAAGTCTTGATCGATTTTGGGGGTTGGGAAGGATCAGGTGATGGTTTTGGGTGTGATTTGATTTTCGCGTCTAGAACATCAAAAATCCTTCAGGATGCTCCAAAATGACTCATCTATATCTATAATGATAGATCTTGATTAGGAGTATCTTTTTCTAGTACATGTCAAGTATCTGTTTTGAAGTCTTGATCGATTTTGGGGGTTGGGAAGGATCAGGTGATGGTTTTGGGTGTGATTTGATTTTCGTCTAGAACATCAAAAATCCTTCAGGATGCTCCAAAATGACTCATCTATATCTATAATGATAGATCTTGATTAGGAGTATCTTTTTCTAGTACATGTCAAGTATCTATTTTGAAGTCTTGATCGATTTTGGGGGTTGGGAAGGATCAGGTGATGGTTTTGGGTGTGATTTGATTTTCGTCTAGAACATCAAAAATCCTTCAGGATGCTCCAAAATGACTCATCTATATCTATAATGATAGATCTTGATTAGGAGTATCTTTTTCTAGTACATGTCAAGTATCTATTTTGAAGTCTTGATCGATTTTGGGGGTTGGGAAGGATCAGGTGATGGTTTTGGGTGTGATTTGATTTTCGTCTAGAACATCAAAAATCCTTCAGGATGCTCCAAAATGACTCATCTTTATCTATAATGATAGATCTTGATTAGGAGTATCTTTTTCTAGTACATGTCAAGTATCTATTTGGAAGTCTTGATCGATTTTGGGGGTTGGGAAGGATTAGGTGATGGTTTTGGGTGTGATTTGATTTTCGTCTAGAACATCAAAAATCCTTCAGGATGCTCCAAAATGACTCATCTATATCTATAATGATAGATCTTGATTACGAGTATCTTTTTCTAGTACATGTCAAGTATCTATTTTGAAGTCTTGATCGATTTTGGGGGTTGGGAAGGATCAGGTGATGGTTTTGGGTGTGATTTGATTTTCGTCTAGAACATCAAAAATCCTTCAGGATGCTCCAAAATGACTCATCTATATCTATAATGATAGATCTTGATTAGGAGTATCTTTTTCTAGTACATGTCAAGTATCTATTTTGAAGTCTTGATCGATTTTGGGGGTTGGGAAGGATCAGGTGATGGTTTTGGGTGTGATTTGATTTTCGTCTAGAACATCAAAAATCCTTCAGGATGCTCCAAAATGACTCATCTATATCTATAATGATAGATCTTGATTAGGAGTATCTTTTTCTAGTACATGTCAAGTATCTATTTTGAAGTCTTGATCGATTTTGGGGGTTGGGAAGGATCAGGTGATGGTTTTGGGTGTGATTTGATTTTCGTCTAGAACATCAAAAATCCTTCAGGATGCTCCAAAATGACTCATCTATATCTATAATGATAGATCTTGATTAGGAGTATCTTTTTCTAGTACATGTCAAGTATCTATTTTGAAGTCTTGATCGATTTTGGGGGTTGGGAAGGATCAGGTGATGGTTTTGGGTGTGATTTGATTTTCGTCTAGAACATCAAAAATCCTTCAGGATGCTCCAAAATGACTCATCTATATCTATAATGATAGATCTTGATTAGGAGTATCTTTTTCTAGTACATGTCAAGTATCTATTTTGAAGTCTTGATCGATTTTGGGGGTTGGGAAGGATCAGGTGATGGTTTTGGGTGTGATTTGATTTTCGTCTAGAACATCAAAAATCCTTCAGGATGCTCCAGGTGATGGTTTTGGGTGTGATTTGATTTTCGTCTAGAACATCAAAAATCCTTCAGGATGCTCCAAAATGACTCATCTATATCT
Source organism: Eupeodes corollae (assembly GCF_945859685.1). Classification (NCBI taxonomy): domain Eukaryota; kingdom Metazoa; phylum Arthropoda; class Insecta; order Diptera; family Syrphidae; genus Eupeodes; species Eupeodes corollae. The sequence goes on from NW_026605432.1 coordinate 44,400, forward strand.
ATAATGATAGATCTTGATTAGGAGTATCTTTTTCTAGTACATGTCAAGTATCTATTTTGAAGTCTTGATCGATTTTGGGGGTTGGGAAGGATCAGGTGATGGTTTTGGGTGTGATTTGATTTTCGTCTAGAACATCAAAAATCCTTCAGGATGCTCCAAAATGAGTCATCTATATCTATAATGATAGATCTTGATTAGGAGTATCTTTTTCTAGTACATGTCAAGTATCTATTTTGAAGTCTTGATCGATTTTGGGGGTTGGGAAGGATCAGGTGATGGTTTTGGGTGTGATTTGATTTTCGTCTAGAACATCAAAAATCCTTCAGGATGCTCCAAAATGAATCATCTATATCTATAATGATAGATCTTGATTAGGAGTATCTTTTTCTAGTACATGTCAAGTATCTATTTTGAAGTCTTGATCGATTTTGGGGGTTGGGAAGGATCAGGTGATGGTTTTGGGTGTGATTTGATTTTCGTCTAGAACATCAAAAATCCTTCAGGATGCTCCAAAATGACTCATCTATATCTATAATGATAGATCTTGATTAGGAGTATCTTTTTCTAGTACATGTCAAGTATCTATTTTGAAGTCTTGATCGATTTTGGGGGTTGGGAAGGATCAGGTGATGGTTTTGGGTGTGATTTGATTTTCGTCTAGAACATCAAAAATCCTTCAGGATGCTCCAAAATGACTCATCTATATCTATAATGATAGATCTTGATTAGGAGTATCTTTTTCTAGTACATGTCAAGTATCTATTTTGAAGTCTTGATCGATTTTGGGGGTTGGGAAGGATCAGGTGATGGTTTTGGGTGTGATTTGATTTTCGTCTAGAACATCAAAAATCCTTCAGGATGCTCCAAAATGACTCATCTATATCTATAATGATAGATCTTGATTAGGAGTATCTTTTTCTAGTACATGTCAAGTATCTATTTTGAAGTCTTGATCGATTTTGGGGGTTGGGAAGGATCAGGTGATGGTTTTGGGTGTGATTTGATTTTCGTCTAGAACATCAAAAATCCTTCAGGATGCTCCAAAATGACTCATCTATATCTATAATGATAGATCTTGATTAGGAATATCTTTTTCTAGTACATGTCAAGTATCTATTTTGAAGTCTTGATCGATTTTGGGGGTTGGGAAGGATCAGGTGATGGTTTTGGGTGTGATTTGATTTTCGTCTAGAACATCAAAAATCCTTCAGGATGCTCCAAAATGACTCATCTATATCTATAATGATAGATCTTGATTAGGAGTATCTTTTTCTAGTACATGTCAAGTATCTATTTTGAAGTCTTGATCGATTTTGGGGGTTGGGAAGGATCAGGTGATGGTTTTGGGTGTGATTTGATTTTCGTCTAGAACATCAAAAAATCCTTCAGGATGCTCCAAAATGACTCATCTATATCTATAATGATAGATCTTGATTAGGAGTATCTTTTTCTAGTACATGTCAAGTATCTATTTTGAAGTCTTGATCGATTTTGGGGGTTGGGAAGGATCAGGTGATGGTTTTGGGTGTGATTTGATTTTCGTCTAGAACATCAAAAATCCTTCAGGATGCTCCAAAATGACTCATCTATATCTATAATGATAGATCTTGATTAGGAGTATCTTTTTCTAGTACATGTCAAGTATCTATTTTGAAGTCTTGATCGATTTTGGGGGTTGGGAAGGATCAGGTGATGGTTTTGGGTGTGATTTGATTTTCGTCTAGAACATCAAAAATCCTTCAGGATGCTCCAAAATGACTCATCTATATCTATAATGATAGATCTTGATTAGGAGTATCTTTTTCTAGTACATGTCAAGTATCTATTTTGAAGTCTTGATCGATTTTGGGGGTTGGGAAGGATCAGGTGATGGTTTTGGGTGTGATTTGATTTTCGTCTAGAACATCAAAAATCCTTCAGGATGCTCCAAAATGACTCATCTATATCTATAATGATAGATCTTGATTAGGAGTATCTTTTTCTAGTACATGTCAAGTATCTATTTTGAAGTCTTGATCGATTTTGGGGGTTGGGAAGGATCAGGTGATGGTTTTGGGTGTGATTTGATTTTCGTCTAGAACATCAAAAATCCTTCAGGATGCTCCAAAATGACTCATCTATATCTATAATGATAGATCTTGATTAGGAGTATCTTTTTCTAGTACATGTCAAGTATCTATTTTGAAGTCTTGATCGATTTTGGGGGTTGGGAAGGATCAGGTGATGGTTTTGGGTGTGATTTGATTTTCGTCTAGAACATCAAAAATCCTTCAGGATGCTCCAAAATGACTCATCTATATCTATAATGATAGATCTTGATTAGGAGTATCTTTTTCTAGTACATGTCAAGTATCTATTTTGAAGTCTTGATCGATTTTGGGGGTTGGGAAGGATCAGGTGATGGTTTTGGGTGTGATTTGATTTTCGTCTAGAACATCAAAAATCCTTCAGGATGCTCCAAAATGACTCATCTATATCTATAATGATAGATCTTGATTAGGAGTATCTTTTTCTAGTACATGTCAAGTATCTATTTTGAAGTCTTGATAGATTTTGGGGGTTGGGAAGGATCAGGTGATGGTTTTGGGTGTGATTTGATTTTCGTCTAGAACATCAAAAATCCTTCAGGATGCTCCAAAATGACTCATCTATATCTATAATGATAGATCTTGATTAGGAGTATCTTTTTCTAGTACATGTCAAGTATCTATTTTGAAGTCTTGATCGATTTTGGGGGTTGGGAAGGATCAGGTGATGGTTTTGGGTGTGATTTGATTTTCGTCTAGAACATCAAAAATCCTTCAGGATGCTCCAAAATGACTCATCTATATCTATAATGATAGATCTTGATTAGGAGTATCTTTTTCTAGTACATGTCAAGTATCTATTTTGAAGTCTTGATCGATTTTGGGGGTTGGGAAGGATCAGGTGATGGTTTTGGGTGTGATTTGATTTTCGTCTAGAACATCAAAAATCCTTCAGGATGCTCCAAAATGACTCATCTATATCTATAATGATAGATCTTGATTAGGAGTATCTTTTTCTAGTACATGTCAAGTATCTATTTTGAAGTCTTGATCGATTTTGGGGGTTGGGAAGGATCAGGTGATGGTTTTGGGTGTGATTTGATTTTCGTCTAGAACATCAAAAATCCTTCAGGATGCTCCAAAATGACTCATCTATATCTATAATGATAGATCTTGATTAGGAGTATCTTTTTCTAGTACATGTCAAGTATCTATTTTGAAGTCTTGATCGATTTTGGGGGTTGGGAAGGATCAGGTGATGGTTTTGGGTGTGATTTGATTTTCGTCTAGAACATCAAAAATCCTTCAGGATGCTCCAAAATGACTCATCTATATCTATAATGATAGATCTTGATTAGGAGTATCTTTTTCTAGTACATGTCAAGTATCTATTTTGAAGTCTTGATCGATTTTGGGGGTTGGGAAGGATCAGGTGATGGTTTTGGGTGTGATTTGATTTTCGTCTAGAACATCAAAAATCCTTCAGGATGCTCCAAAATGACTCATCTATATCTATAATGATAGATCTTGATTAGGAGTATCTTTTTCTAGTACATGTCAAGTATCTATTTTGAAGTCTTGATCGATTTTGGGGGTTGGGAAGGATCAGGTGATGGTTTTGGGTGTGATTTGATTTTCGTCTAGAACATCAAAAATCCTTCAGGATGCTCCAGGTGATGGTTTTGGGTGTGATTTGATTTTCGTCTAGAACATCAAAAATCCTTCAGGATGCTCCAAAATGACTCATCTATATCTATAATGATAGATCTTGATTAGGAGTATCTTTTTCTAGTACATGTCAAGTATCTATTTTGAAGTCTTGATCGATTTTGGGGGTTGGGAAGGATCAGGTGATGGTTTTGGGTGTGATTTGATTTTCGTCTAGAACATCAAAAATCCTTCAGGATGCTCCAAAATGACTCATCTATATCTATAATGATAGATCTTGATTAGGAGTATCTTTTTCTAGTACATGGCAAGTATCTATTTTGAAGTCTTGATCGATTTTGGGGGTTGGGAAGGATCAGGTGATGGTTTTGGGTGTGATTTGATTTTCGTCTAGAACATCAAAAATCCTTCAGGATGCTCCAAAATGACTCATCTATATCTATAATGATAGATCTTGATTAGGAGTATCTTTTTCTAGTACATGTCAAGTATCTATTTTGAAGTCTTGATCGATTTTGGGGGTTGGGAAGGATCAGGTGATGGTTTTGGGTGTGATTTGATTTTCGTCTAGAACATCAAAAATCCTTCAGGATGCTCCAAAATGACTCATCTATATCTATAATGATAGATCTTGATTAGGAGTATCTTTTTCTAGTACATGTCAAGTATCTATTTTGAAGTCTTGATCGATTTTGGGGGTTGGGAAGGATCAGGTGATGGTTTTGGGTGTGATTTGATTTTCGTCTAGAACATCAAAAATCCTTCAGGATGCTCCAAAATGACTCATCTATATCTATAATGATAGATCTTGATTAGGAGTATCTTTTTCTAGTACATGTCAAGTATCTATTTTGAAGTCTTGATCGATTTTGGGGGTTGGGAAGGATCAGGTGATGGTTTTGGGTGTGATTTGATTTTCGTCTAGAACATCAAAAATCCTTCAGGATGCTCCAAAATGACTCATCTATATCTATAATGATAGATCTTGATTAGGAGTATCTTTTTCTAGTACATGTCAAGTATCTATTTTGAAGTCTTGATCGATTTTGGGGGTTGGGAAGGATCAGGTGATGGTTTTGGGTGTGATTTGATTTTCGTCTAGAACATCAAAAATCCTTCAGGATGCTCCAAAATGACTCATCTATATCTATAATGATAGATCTTGATTAGGAGTATCTTTTTCTAGTACATGTCAAGTATCTATTTTGAAGTCTTGATCGATTTTGGGGGTTGGGAAGGATCAGGTGATGGTTTTGGGTGTGATTTGATTTTCGTCTAGAACATCAAAAATCCTTCAGGATGCTCCAAAATGACTCATCTATATCTATAATGATAGATCTTGATTAGGAGTATCTTTTTCTAGTACATGTCAAGTATCTATTTTGAAGTCTTGATCGATTTTGGGGGTTGGGAAGGATCAGGTGATGGTTTTGGGTGTGATTTGATTTTCGTCTAGAACATCAAAAATCCTTCAGGATGCTCCAAAATGACTCATCTATATCTATAATGATAGATCTTGATTAGGAGTATCTTTTTCTAGTACATGTCAAGTATCTATTTTGAAGTCTTGATCGATTTTGGGGGTTGGGAAGGATCAGGTGATGGTTTTGGGTGTGATTTGATTTTCGTCTAGAACATCAAAAATCCTTCAGGATGCTCCAAAATGACTCATCCATATCTATAATGATAGATCTTGATTAGGAGTATCTTTTTCTAGTACATGTCAAGTATCTATTTTGAAGTCTTGATCGATTTTGGGGGTTGGGAAGGATCAGGTGATGGTTTTGGGTGTGATTTGATTTTCGTCTAGAACATCAAAAATCCTTCTGGATGCTCCAAAATGACTCATCTATATCTATAATGATAGATCTTGATTAGGAGTATCTTTTTCTAGTACATGTCAAGTATCTATTTTGAAGTCTTGATCGATTTTGGGGGTTGGGAAGGATCAGGTGATGGTTTTGGGTGTGATTTGATTTTCGTCTAGAACATCAAAAATCCTTCAGGATGCTCCAAAATGACTCATCTATATCTATACTGATAGATCTTGATTAGGAGTATCTTTTTCTAGTACATGTCAAGTATCTATTTTGAAGTCTTGATCGATTTTGGGGGTTGGGAAGGATCAGGTGATGGTTTTGGGTGTGATTTGATTTTCGTCTAGAACATCAAAAATCCTTCAGGATGCTCCAAAATGACTCATCTATATCTATAATGATAGATCTTGATTAGGAGTATCTTTTTCTAGTACATGTCAAGTATCTATTTTGAAGTCTTGATCGATTTTGGGGGTTGGGAAGGATCAGGTGATGGTTTTGGGTGTGATTTGATTTTCGTCTAGAACATCAAAAATCCTTCAGGATGCTTCAAAATGACTCATCTATATATAATGATAGATCTTGATTAGGAGTATCTTTTTCTAGTACATGTCAAGTATCTATTTTGAAGTCTTGATCGATTTTGGGGGTTGGGAAGGATCAGGTGATGGTTTTGGGTGTGATTTTATTTTCGTCTAGAACATCAAAAATCCTTCAGGATGCTCCAAAATGACTCATCTATATCTATAATGATAGATCTTGATTAGGAGTATCTTTTTCTAGTACATGTCAAGTATCTATTTTGAAGTCTTGATCGATTTTGGGGGTTGGGAAGGATCAAGTGATGGTTTTGGGTGTGATTTGATTTTCGTCTAGAACATCAAAAATCCTTCAGGATGCTCCAAAATGACTCATCTATATCTATAATGATAGATCTTGATTAGGAGTATCTTTTTCTAGTACATGTCAAGTATCTATTTTGAAGTCTTGATCGATTTTGGGGGTTGGGAAGGATCAGGTGATGGTTTTGGGTGTGATTTGATTTTCGTCTAGAACATCAAAAATCCTTCAGGATGCTCCAAAATGACTCATCTATATCTATAATGATAGATCTTGATTAGGAGTATCTTTTTCTAGTACATGTCAAGTATCTATTTTGAAGTCTTGATCGATTTTGGGGGTTGGGAAGGATCAGGTGATGGTTTTGGGTGTGATTTGATTTTCGTCTAGAACATCAAAAATCCTTCAGGATGCTCCAAAATGACTCATCTATATCTATAATGATAGATCTTGATTAGGAGTATCTTTTTTTAGTACATGTCAAGTATTTATTTTGAAGTCTTGATCGATTTTGGGGGTTGGGAAGGATCAGGTGATGGTTTTGGGTGTGATTTGATTTTCGTCTAGAACATCAAAAATCCTTCAGGATGCTCCAAAATGACTCATCTATATCTATAATGATAGATCTTGATTAGGAGTATCTTTTTCTAGTACATGTCAAGTATCTATTTTGAAGTCTTGATCGATTTTGGGGGTTGGGAAGGATCAGGTGATGGTTTTGGGTGTGATTTGATTTTCGTCTAGAACATCAAAAATCCTTCAGGATGCTCCAAAATGACTCATCTATATCTATAATGATAGATCTTGATTAGGAGTATCTTTTTCTAGTACATGTCAAGTATCTATTTTGAAGTCTTGATCGATTTTGGGGGTTGGGAAGGATCAGGTGATGGTTTTGGGTGTGATTTGATTTTCGTCTAGAACATCAAAAATCCTTCAGGATGCTCCAAAATGACTCATCTATATCTATAATGATAGAACTTGATTAGGAGTATCTTTTTCTAGTACATGTCAAGTATCTATTTTGAAGTCTTGATCGATTTTGGGGGTTGGGAAGGATCAGGTGATGGTTTTGGGTGTGATTTGATTTTCGTCTAGAACATCAAAAATCCTTCAGGATGCTCCAAAATGACTCATCTATATCTATAATGATAGATCTTGATTAGGAGTATCTTTTTCTAGTACATGTCAAGTATCTATTTTGAAGTCTTGATCGATTTTGGGGGTTGGGAAGGATCAGGTGATGGTTTTGGGTTTGATTTGATTTTCGCTAGAACATCAAAAATCCTTCAGGATGCTCCAAAATGACTCATCTATATCTATAATGATAGATCTTGATTAGGAGTATCTTTTTCTAGTACATGTCAAGTATCTATTTTGAAGTCTTCATCGATTTTGGGGGTTGGGAAGGATCAGGTGATGGTTTTGGGTGTGATTTGATTTTCGTCTAGAACATCAAAAATCCTTCAGGATGCTCCAAAATGACTCATCTATATCTATAATGATAGATCTTGATTAGGAGTATCTTTTTCTAGTACATGTCAAGTATCTATTTTGTAGTCTTGATCGATTTTGGGGGTTGGGAAGGATCAGGTGATGGTTTTGGGTGTGATTTGATTTTCGTCTAGAACATCAAAAATCCTTCAGGATGCTCCAAAATGACTCATCTATATCTATAATGATAGATCTTGATTAGGAGTATCTTTTTCTAGTACATGTCAAGTATCTATTTTGAAGTCTTGATCGATTTTGGGGGTTGGGAAGGATCAGGTGATGGTTTTGGGTGTGATTTGATTTTCGTCTAGAACATCAAAAATCCTTCAGGATGCTCCAAAATGACTCATCTATATCTATAATGATAGATCTTGATTAGGAGTATCTTTTTCTAGTACATGTCAAGTATCTATTTTGAAGTCTTGATCGATTTTGGGGGTTGGGAAGGATCAGGTGATGGTTTTGGGTGTGATTTGATTTTCGTCTAGAACATCAAAAATCCTTCAGGATGCTCCAAAATGACTCATCTATATCTATAATGATAGATCTTGATTAGGAGTATCTTTTTCTAGTACATGTCAAGTATCTATTTTGAAGTCTTGATCGATTTTGGGGGTTGGGAAGGATCAGGTGATGGTTTTGGGTGTGATTTGATTTTCGTCTAGAACATCAAAAATCCTTCAGGATGCTCCAAAATGACTCATCTATATCTATAATGATAGATCTTGATTAGGAGTATCTTTTTCTAGTACATGTCAAGTATCTATTTTGAAGTCTTGATGGATTTTGGGGGTTGGGAAGGATCAGGTGATGGTTTTGGGTGTGATTTGATTTTCGTCTAGAACATCAAAAATCCTTCAGAATGCTCCAAAATGACTCATCTATATCTATAATGATAGATCTTGATTAGGAGTATCTTTTTCTAGTACATGTCAAGTATCTATTTTGAAGTCTTGATCGATTTTGGGGGTTGGGAAGGATCAGGTGATGGTTTTGGGTGTGATTTGATTTTCGTCTAGAATATCAAAAATCCTTCAGGATGCTCCAAAATGACTCATCTATATCTATAATGATAGATCTTGATTAGGAGTATCTTTTTCTAGTACATGTCAAGTATCTATTTTGAAGTCTTGATCGGTTTTGGGGGTTGGGAAGGATCAGGTGATGGTTTTGGGTGTGATTTGATTTTCGTCTAGAACATCAAAAATCCTTCAGGATGCTCCAAAATGACTCATCTATATCTATAATGATAGATCTTGATTAGGAGTATCTTTTTCTAGTACATGTCAAGTATCTATTTTGAAGTCTTGATCGATTTTGGGGGTTGGGAAGGATCAGGTGATGGTTTTGGGTGTGATTTGATTTTCGTCTAGAACATCAAAAATCCTTCAGGATGCTCCAAAATGACTCATCTATATCTATAATGATAGATCTTGATTAGGAGTATCTTTTTCTAGTACATGTCAAGTATCTATTTTGAAGTCTTGATCGATTTTGGGGGTTGGGAAGGATCAGGTGATGGTTTTGGGTGTGATTTGATTTTCGTCTAGAACATCAAAAATCCTTCAGTATGCTCCAAAATGACTCATCTATGTCTATAATGATAGATCTTGATTAGGAGTATCTTTTTCTAGTACATGTCAAGTATCTATTTTGAAGTCTTGATCGATTTTGGGGGTTGGGAAGGATCAGGTGATGGTTTTGGGTGTGATTTGATTTTCGTCTAGAACATCAAAAATCCTTCAGGATGCTCCAAAATGACTCATCTATATCTATAATGATAGATCTTGATTAGGAGTATCTTTTTCTAGTACATGTCAAGTATCTATTTTGAAGTCTTGATCGATTTTGGGGGTTGGGAAGGATCAGGTGATGGTTTTGGGTGTGATTTGATTTTCGTCTAGAACATCAAAAATCCTTCAGTATGCTCCAAAATGACTCATCTATGTCTATAATGATAGATCTTGATTAGGAGTATCTTTTTCTAGTACATGTCAAGTATCTATTTTGAAGTCTTGATCGATTTTGGGGGTTGGGAAGGATCAGGTGATGGTTTTGGGTGTGATTTGATTTTCGTCTAGAACATCAAAAATCCTTCAGGATGCTCCAAAATGACTCATCTATATCTATAATGATAGATCTTGATTAGGAGTATCTTTTTCTAGTACATGTCAAGTATCTATTTTGAAGTCTTGATCGATTTTGGGGGTTGGGAAGGATCAGGTGATGGTTTTGGGTGTGATTTGATTTTCGTCTAGAACATCAAAAATCCTTCAGGATGCTCCAAAATGACTCATCTATATCTATAATGATAGATCTTGATTAGGAGTATCTTTTTTTAGTACATGTCAAGTATTTATTTTGAAGTCTTGATCGATTTTGGGGGTTGGGAAGGATCAGGTGATGGTTTTGGGTGTGATTTGATTTTCGTCTAGAACATCAAAAATCCTTCAGGATGCTCCAAAATGACTCATCTATATCTATAATGATAGATCTTGATTAGGAGTATCTTTTTCTAGTACATGTCAAGTATCTATTTTGAAGTCTTGATCGATTTTGGGGGTTGGGAAGGATCAGGTGATGGTTTTGGGTGTGATTTGATTTTCGTCTAGAACATCAAAAATCCTTCAGGATGCTCCAAAATGACTCATCTATATCTATAATGATAGATCTTGATTAGGAGTATCTTTTTCTAGTACATGTCAAGTATCTATTTTGAAGTCTTGATCGATTTTGGGGGTTGGGAAGGATCAGGTGATGGTTTTGGGTGTGATTTGATTTTCGTCTAGAACATCAAAAATCCTTCAGGATGCTCCAAAATGACTCATCTATATCTATAATGATAGAACTTGATTAGGAGTATCTTTTTCTAGTACATGTCAAGTATCTATTTTGAAGTCTTGATCGATTTTGGGGGTTGGGAAGGATCAGGTGATGGTTTTGGGTGTGATTTGATTTTCGTCTAGAACATCAAAAATCCTTCAGGATGCTCCAAAATGACTCATCTATATCTATAATGATAGATCTTGATTAGGAGTATCTTTTTCTAGTACATGTCAAGTATCTATTTTGAAGTCTTGATCGATTTTGGGGGTTGGGAAGGATCAGGTGATGGTTTTGGGTTTGATTTGATTTTCGCTAGAACTACAAAAATTCTTCAGGATGCTCCAAAATGACTCATCTATATCTATAATGATAGATCTTGATTAGGAGTATCTTTTTCTAGTACATGTCAAGTATCTATTTTGAAGTCTTCATCGATTTTGGGGGTTGGGAAGGATCAGGTGATGGTTTTGGGTGTGATTTGATTTTCGTCTAGAACATCAAAAATCCTTCAGGATGCTCCAAAATGACTCATCTATATCTATAATGATAGATCTTGATTAGGAGTATCTTTTTCTAGTACATGTCAAGTATCTATTTTGTAGTCTTGATCGATTTTGGGGGTTGGGAAGGATCAGGTGATGGTTTTGGGTGTGATTTGATTTTCGTCTAGAACATCAAAAATCCTTCAGGATGCTCCAAAATGACTCATCTATATCTATAATGATAGATCTTGATTAGGAGTATCTTTTTCTAGTACATGTCAAGTATCTATTTTGAAGTCTTGATCGATTTTGGGGGTTGGGAAGGATCAGGTGATGGTTTTGGGTGTGATTTGATTTTCGTCTAGAACATCAAAAATCCTTCAGGATGCTCCAAAATGACTCATCTATATCTATAATGATAGATCTTGATTAGGAGTATCTTTTTCTAGTACATGTCAAGTATCTATTTTGAAGTCTTGATCGATTTTGGGGGTTGGGAAGGATCAGGTGATGGTTTTGGGTGTGATTTGATTTTCGTCTAGAACATCAAAAATCCTTCAGGATGCTCCAAAATGACTCATCTATATCTATAATGATAGATCTTGATTAGGAGTATCTTTTTCTAGTACATGTCAAGTATCTATTTTGAAGTCTTGATCGATTTTGGGGGTTGGGAAGGATCAGGTGATGGTTTTGGGTGTGATTTGATTTTCGTCTAGAACATCAAAAATCCTTCAGGATGCTCCAAAATGACTCATCTATATCTATAATGATAGATCTTGATTAGGAGTATCTTTTTCTAGTACATGTCAAGTATCTATTTTGAAGTCTTGATGGATTTTGGGGGTTGGGAAGGATCAGGTGATGGTTTTGGGTGTGATTTGATTTTCGTCTAGAACATCAAAAATCCTTCAGGATGCTCCAAAATGACTCATCTATATCTATAATGATAGATCTTGATTAGGAGTATCTTTTTCTAGTACATGTCAAGTATCTATTTTGAAGTCTTGATCGATTTTGGGGGTTGGGAAGGATCAGGTGATGGTTTTGGGTGTGATTTGATTTTCGTCTAGAATATCAAAAATCCTTCAGGATGCTCCAAAATGACTCATCTATATCTATAATGATAGATCTTGATTAGGAGTATCTTTTTCTAGTACATGTCAAGTATCTATTTTGAAGTCTTGATCGGTTTTGGGGGTTGGGAAGGATCAGGTGATGGTTTTGGGTGTGATTTGATTTTCGTCTAGAACATCAAAAATCCTTCAGGATGCTCCAAAATGACTCATCTATATCTATAATGATAGATCTTGATTAGGAGTATCTTTTTCTAGTACATGTCAAGTATCTATTTTGAAGTCTTGATCGATTTTGGGGGTTGGGAAGGATCAGGTGATGGTTTTGGGTGTGATTTGATTTTCGTCTAGAACATCAAAAATCCTTCAGGATGCTCCAAAATGACTCATCTATATCTATAATGATAGATCTTGATTAGGAGTATCTTTTTCTAGTACATGTCAAGTATCTATTTTGAAGTCTTGATCGATTTTGGGGGTTGGGAAGGATCAGGTGATGGTTTTGGGTGTGATTTGATTTTCGTCTAGAACATCAAAAATCCTTCAGTATGCTCCAAAATGACTCATCTATGTCTATAATGATAGATCTTGATTAGGAGTATCTTTTTCTAGTACATGTCAAGTATCTATTTTGAAGTCTTGATCGATTTTGGGGGTTGGGAAGGATCAGGTGATGGTTTTGGGTGTGATTTGATTTTCGTCTAGAACATCAAAAATCCTTCAGGATGCTCCAAAATGACTCATCTATATCTATAATGATAGATCTTGATTAGGAGTATCTTTTTCTAGTACATGTCAAGTATCTATTTTGAAGTCTTGATCGATTTTGGGGGTTGGGAAGGATCAGGTGATGGTTTTGGGTGTGATTTGATTTTCGTCTAGAACATCAAAAATCCTTCAGGATGCTCCAAAATGACTCATCTATATCTATAATGATAGATCTTGATTAGGAGTATCTTTTTCTAGTACATGTCAAGTATCTATTTTGAAGTCTTGATCGATTTTGGGGGTTGGGAAGGATCAGGTGATGGTTTTGGGTGTGATTTGATTTTCGTCTAGAACATCAAAAATCCTTCAGGATGCTCCAAAATGACTCATCTATATCTATAATGATAGATCTTGATTAGGAGTATCTTTTTCTAGTACATGTCAAGTATCTATTTTGAAGTCTTGATCGATTTTGGGGGTTGGGAAGGATCAGGTGATGGTTTTGGGTGTGATTTGATTTTCGTCTAGAACATCAAAAATCCTTCAGGATGCTCCAAAATGACTCATCTATATCTATAATGATAGATCTTGATTAGGAGTATCTTTTTCTAGTACATGTCAAGTATCTATTTTGAAGTCTTGATCGATTTTGGGGGTTGGGAAGGATCAGGTGATGGTTTTGGGTGTGATTTGATTTTCGTCTAGAACATCAAAAATCCTTCAGGATGCTCCAAAATGACTCATCTATATCTATAATGATAGATCTTGATTAGGAGTATCTTTTTCTAGTACATGTCAAGTATCTATTTTGAAGTCTTGATCGATTTTGGGGGTTGGGAAGGATCAGGTGATGGATTTGGGTGTGATTTGATTTTCGTCTAGAACATCAAAAATCCTTCAGGATGCTCCAAAATGACTCATCTATATCTATAATGATAGATCTTGATTAGGAGTATCTTTTTCTAGTACATGTCAAGTATCTATTTTGAAGTCTTGATCGATTTTGGGGGTTGGGAAGGATCAGGTGATGGTTTTGGGTGTGATTTGATTTTCGTCTAGAACATCAAAAATCCTTCAGGATGCTCCAAAATGACTCATCTATATCTATAATGATAGATCTTGATTAGGAGTATCTTTTTCTAGTACATGTCAAGTATCTATTTTGAAGTCTTGACCGATTTTGGGGGTTGGGAAGGATCAGGTGATGGTTTTGGGTGTGATTTGATTTTCGTCTAGAACATCAAAAATCCTTCAGGATGCTCCAAGATGACTCATCTATATCTATAATGATAGATCTTGATTAGGAGTATCTTTTTCTAGTACATGTCAAGTATCTATTTTGAAGTCTTGATCGATTTTGGGGGTTGGCAAGGATCAGGTGATGGTTTTGGGTGTGATTTGATTTTCGTCTAGAACATCAAAAATCCTTCAGGATGCTCCAAAATGACTCATCTATATCTATAATGATAGATCTTGATTAGGAGTATCTTTTTCTAGTACATGTCAAGTATCTATTTTGAAGTCTTGATCGATTTTGGGGGTTGGGAAGGATCAGGTAATGGTTTTGGGTGTGATTTGATTTTCGTCTAGAACATCAAAAATCCTTCAGGATGCTCCAAAATGACTCATCTATATCTATAATGATAGATCTTGATTAGGAGTATCTTTTTCTAGTACATGTCAAGTATCTATTTTGAAGTCTTGATCGATTTTGGGGGTTGGGAAGGATCAGGTGATGGTTTTGGGTGTGATTTGATTTTCGTCTAGAACATCAAAAATCCTTCAGGATGCTCCAAAATTACTCATCTATATATATAATGATAGATCTTGATTAGGAGTATCTTTTTCTAGTACATGTCAAGTATCTATTTTGAAGTCTTGATCGATTTTGGGGGTTGGGAAGGATCAGGTGATGGTTTTGGGTGTGATTTGATTTTCGTCTAGAACATCAAAAATCCTTCAGGATGCTCCAAAATAACTCATCTATATCTATAATGATAGATCTTGATTAGGAGTATCTTTTTCTAGTACATGTCAAGTATCTATTTTGAAGTCTTGATCGATTTTGGGGGTTGGGAAGGATCAGGTGATGGTTTTGGGTGTGATTTGATTTTCGTCTAGAACATCAAAAATCCTTCAGGATGCTCCAAAATGACTCATCTATATCTATAATGATAGATCTTGATTAGGAGTATCTTTTTGTAGTACATGTCAAGTATCTATTTTGAAGTCTTGATCGATTTTGGGGGTTGGGAAGGATCAGGTGATGGTTTTGGGTGTGATTTGATTTTCGTCTAGAACATCAAAAATCCTTCAGGATGCTCCAAAATGACTCATCTATATCTATAATGATAGATCTTGATTAGGAGTATCTTTTTCTAGTACATGTCAAGTATCTATTTTGAAGTCTTGATCGATTTTGGGGGTTGGGAAGGATCAGGTGATGGTTTTGGGTGTGATTTGATTTTCGTCTAGAACATCAAAAATCCTTCAGGATGCTCCAAAATGACTCATCTATATCTATAATGATAGATCTTGATTAGGAGTATCTTTTTCTAGTACATGTCAAGTATCTATTTTGAAGTCTTGATCGATTTTGGGGGTTGGGAAGGATCAGGTGATGGTTTTGGGTGTGATTTGATTTTCGTCTAGAACATCAAAAATCCTTCAGGATGCTCCAAAATGACTCATCTATATCTATAATGATAGATCTTGATTAGGAGTATCTTTTTCTAGTACATGTCAAGTATCTATTTTGAAGTCTTGATCGATTTTGGGGGTTGGGAAGGATCAGGTAATGGTTTTGGGTGTGATTTGATTTTCGTCTAGAACATCAAAAATCCTTCAGGATGCTCCAAAATGACTCATCTATATCTATAATGATAGATCTTGATTAGGAGTATCTTTTTCTAGTACATGTCAAGTATCTATTTTGAAGTCTTGATCGATTTTGGGGGTTGGGAAGGATCAGGTGATGGTTTTGGGTGTGATTTGATTTTCGTCTAGAACATCAAAAATCCTTCAGGATGCTCCAAAATTACTCATCTATATATATAATGATAGATCTTGATTAGGAGTATCTTTTTCTAGTACATGTCAAGTATCTATTTTGAAGTCTTGATCGATTTTGGGGGTTGGGAAGGATCAGGTGATGGTTTTGGGTGTGATTTGATTTTCGTCTAGAACATCAAAAATTCTTCAGGATGCTCCAAAATAACTCATCTATATCTATAATGATAGATCTTGATTAGGAGTATGTATTTCTAGTACATGTCAAGTATCTATTTTGAAGTCTTGATCGATTTTGGGGGTTGGGAAGGATCAGGTGATGGTTTTTTGTGTGATTTGATTTTCGTCTAGAACATCAAAAATCCTTCAGGATGCTCCAAAATGACTCATCTATATCTATAATGATAGATCTTGATTAGGAGTATCTTTTTCTAGTACATGTCAAGTATCTATTTTGAAGTCTTGATCGATTTTGGGGGTTGGGAAGGATCAGGTGATGGTTTTGGGTGTGATTTGATTTTCGTCTAGAACATCAAAAATCCTTCAGGATGCTCCAAAATGACTCATCTATATCTATAATGATAGATCTTGATTAGGAGTATCTTTTTCTAGTACATGTCAAGTATCTATTTTGAAGTCTTGATCGATTTTGGGGGTTGGGAAGGATCAGGTGATGGTTTTGGGTGTGATTTGATTTTCGTCTAGAACATCAAAAATCCTTCAGGATGCTCCAAAATGACTCATCTATATCTATAATGATAGATCTTGATTAGGAGTATCTTTTTCTAGTACATGTCAAGTATCTATTTTGAAGTCTTGATCGATTTTGGGGGTTGGGAAGGATCAGGTAATGGTTTTGGGTGTGATTTGATTTTCGTCTAGAACATCAAAAATCCTTCAGGATGCTCCAAAATGACTCATCTATATCTATAATGATAGATCTTGATTAGGAGTATCTTTTTCTAGTACATGT
This sequence comes from Eupeodes corollae, assembly GCF_945859685.1. Lineage (NCBI taxonomy): Eukaryota > Metazoa > Arthropoda > Insecta > Diptera > Syrphidae > Eupeodes > Eupeodes corollae. The sequence goes on from NW_026605432.1 coordinate 61,320, forward strand.
CAAGTATCTATTTTGAAGTCTTGATCGATTTTGGGGGTTGGGAAGGATCAGGTGATGGTTTTGGGTGTGATTTGATTTTCGTCTAGAACATCAAAAATCCTTCAGGATGCTCCAAAATTACTCATCTATATATATAATGATAGATCTTGATTAGGAGTATCTTTTTCTAGTACATGTCAAGTATCTATTTTGAAGTCTTGATCGATTTTGGGGGTTGGGAAGGATCAGGTGATGGTTTTGGGTGTGATTTGATTTTCGTCTAGAACATCAAAAATCCTTCAGGATGCTCCAAAATAACTCATCTATATCTATAATGATAGATCTTGATTAGGAGTATCTTTTTCTAGTACATGTCAAGTATCTATTTTGAAGTCTTGATCGATTTTGGGGGTTGGGAAGGATCAGGTGATGGTTT